>NC_141706.1:4057555-4336196 GCF_971803275.1 Cyanistes caeruleus | reverse complement strand
TGAGACATCCACAACTTTTCTGGGCAATTTGTGCCCAGAGTGCCTCATCAACCTCCCAGTAAAGGATTTCTTCCTGATATCTGGTCTAAAGCTACCCTCTGTCAATTGTGCATTGTGCCTTGTCCTGTCACCACATGCCCTTGTCAAAAATCCCTCTCCAGTTTTCCTGTGCACCCTCTTTGGTACTGAAAGGAGCCTTCTCTTTTCCAGGTGAGTTTCTCTAAATACTTAATGCTCACCTTTCTATTAATTGACTATTTATACACCTGTCTCAGTGTTTTATACTGTCAGAGTACTGATTTAGCAGCTTTCCACAAGTTTATTTCAGTTTTTTGCATTACTGCTCTTCTGGAGGAGCTCCCTTGTGCTTTAAGTAGGGTTGGCAGTGCCTGGGGTTTGCACTTTGCTTCTCCTGTTTGTATAACCAGGCAGGCCCTGGATAAATGAAACTGACCAAAGAAGAAGAGTGGGTGTTGGAAATAGTTGGAATATCCCAATTTTCCCTGTTTCCAGTTTGGTCTGTGCACAGGCATGCAGCTTTACCTGAAACACTTATGTGATTTCCACTGGTGTGAAGTGGTTTTATGGGAGAGCTGATTTATAATGCTGGCTAAAATGGCAGTACACAAAAGTGTATGGGATGTCAGTTTTCCTTATATTGTTTATATAAACTGAGGAATGCTTGCTGTTTTCATGTATCATGCTTTAACTTATTGTTACATAAAAAATGAACATGAGAAAAGGAACTTCTATTTCTCTGTTTAACAAAAAACACTGTTTTACAGAATTTAATGACAATTGATTAGGGGCTAGACAGATTTAGACCATCCTCTCTATCTCAACACCATTAAAATTTTCTGTGCCTATCCATCTGTATTAAGGTCACACATCCCTCATATCTTACAAGAAAATTTGTTGCCATTGAAAGAATTAGATCCCATAAATTAATATATTTTTTGTAAAAAAAGCTTGACTATAGGTCTAATACTATTCCAACAAAGTGTAGAAAAACACATGAAGAAATGGAAACAAGTAATGCAAAAATAAATGTACATTTCTTACTTAATATTCAAGATGTTTGTATTGTAATATTACATCATGTCTTGTGCATACTCTGAAATATTGATTATCCAGTCTGGAACAGTAAAACATAGCACTGCAGTTTAGCTAAGATTTTAGAATTACTAATTCATTAAATAGGGCTAGGCTAGTACATTCTCAGCAAATGAAGCCTTTCTTTTAGTGTACTGGGGCCTTATTCTGTTGAATTCTGCTGAATTCTGTTGATATGAATGAATATTTGGCATTCCATTTTCCTATAAAGGAATGTGTTTCCTTTCTCATAAGGCTGGACAAAACAATGCTATTAAAAGAAACTGTTATGTAATAGAATAGTACAGAGATGTGCTGCGTTATGAATGCAAAAAAAAAAAAAAGTGAAACCATTTTGAATTTTTTTAGGGCTTGATATTTTCACTGTTTCCTCATGAAAAAGGCTCTTAAGCAGCCTGCCAGTGCTGAGTACACTTAATGGTGCTGGGCTCCAAATCCCCATTTGTGCCCCATTGTTGTGATAAACAAATTCATGTTTATCATCTACCACGTGTCATGTGCTCAGTGGTTGTGTGCCTGGGGTCCTGCTGGGCAGTGACAGATCACAAACAGCCACCATAAAGCAGCAGGCTTGACTACAAGGAAAAGCTGTGTACCAAAACTGTGGGCACTCAGGAACCTGAACAAAGAAGCTGTTTTTTTGTGGGGATTTTTTCTGTTTGGTTGGTTTAGTTTTTGGGTTTTTTGGGAGGGTGGGGTTTATTTGTTTGTTTGTTGTTTCATTGGGGTTTTTTTCCCATTTTCCTTTTTTTCCTTGCTTTCCTTCTCAACATATTATGTTCTGTGGATCAGCTCTTTTTAGCATTTCTATTTACAGCCACAGCTTCACTGTGACTTTGACAGTGGACCTGATGGAGATTTCTGGGGTCTCATCATTGACATCTAATGAAAGTTCTGTCTTTGTGTCTGGAAATTTAGAGAGTTGGGAGAGGTGAACATTGAGACTAAGGGAGAAAGAATGCGCTGATGATAGAGTACTGTGAGTGGCTTTGTTCCAGTACTGGTGTAAAACCCTAAATGAATACAAAATATACCCATGGTGCTATTATCTGGGCCATGATTTGACTATTGGATCAAGATTAAAGAATGCTCACAGGTTGCTGAGCTGTTCAGTTTGGTATTGCTGTTTAAGTAACTCTTCAATTTACTCCCACACAAAGTTATACTCAAAGGTCTCTGCAAGGCATTTGATGGTGGAATCAGGAAATCATGGATATTCTCATCTGCAGGAGGACTACCCACAAACAAACAAATATTGTGACTTTAAAATCTTTAATTTTAAGCATTTTGAGTTTGACTCTTCTGACTGTGAAGGGATCCTAATGTGCTAGGGGCATTCCTGCACTTTGTCTGCAGGAATTACCTGTCCTGGTTAATACTGGCCATGAGATTTGAAAAGTAACAAACATACATCAGTAGTTAAGGGCACCATCTGAGCTGAAGCTTCAGTTATCTCTATTTCTATCTTGGCATCCCATGAGTCAAGGAAAGCAGTGACAACAGTAAGATTATTTTTAGAAATGTCTCAAGGAGAATGGATGAATTTTCAAACATAGATTGACTTTCTTTATTACTACAAAGCCTATTTTTGTCATTTCAGTATTTTCATTATTATTCACTCTTATCCTGTGATGTAAGTGCCCCTTGCTAGACTTTTGTGTTGGGGAGGTGCTGAGTTTTTGGTTTGGTGAGCTTGGTTAAGGCTATTCTTCATGTGATCATAATCAGTACTGCCTGCAGTGAGTGCTACCCAAGTTTCCACCCAAATTTCCCAGTGACACATTGAATGACCTTATAAAGGAGATGATATTTCCTTTCTTCATCTTGGTTTTCCCCCTGTGACATGAGAACTGAAAAAAGCTCATTAAAACCATATATGCATTAGTGATTGAGGTTTGAAACTCACTTTGGTGCTGTGTAATGCAATATGCCTAGTGAATGCTGCTGACATACTTTCTTTAAGAGTGTGAGTTCAAGATGAATTCAGTGAGGAGAGGACTTTGAACAGAAGAGTTCCCTCTTTGAAGTGAACAGGCAAATGCTACGTGCTGAGACAGGGATGCATTGTTCTGTTTTACACAGGAGTTACTCAAGCTCTGCATCTAGGGTTACACAGGAGAGTAAGAACCAAGGACCTATCTAAACATTCAATGCTTATCAAAAAAACCTTATCTGACTTCTTATATATTCTTCCCATATCTGGCTTCTTCTTGTACTCCTTTGGGTGCAATACTGCATGTCTAGTGATAATAAATATTTGAATTAAAAAGTAAAGAATTGGACTCTTGGCAAAAAATCTCCACTGGACAGTGCATCACAGCTTTTCAGGATGGCTGTAGTTGTTAAGCAACATCTCTCCTGACAGGTATCTGAAAGAGCAAATCTTAAAATTATGAGGGAGCTCAGCCAGTGTCTGTAAGTTCTCCTGCAGGATATTACACAAAAATGGGAAGTGGTAGATTAATTGTCTGGAGACAATGCTTGCTGTGCTGAGTTTCCTACAGACTGTGAAGCAACAGCAAGCTTTTGTGCATCTACAGAACTATTTAAGTTATGTCTACATAAGACTATTTAAGTGCAGACACCTTTTGGAACTGTGAAAAGGCCTGCTGAAACACACTACACTTCACAAATAATTCTGGTGTTTATGTCAAAAATATTTCTGAAACTTCAAAGTGACCAGATAAAGCCTTAGAATATTCTGAGTTAAGGATCCCATATGTACTAGATACAGTGCCTATAGCAGAGACATTTATCATGGAAATAGTGAGACAGTGCCTGGTTTATATAGAGCAAATCAAGCAGGCAGTTACAATCCAAACCTCCTGTGTAATATCCAGTTCCAGCTGGCTTGAAAATGCTGGTGATTCCCACAAACAAAAAGAATTTTCAGTCTCCTAGAAATCTCATAGAACTTCACGTTTAGTAATCAAGAATAATTTTTACAAATGCTTTTGTCCAAGGTTTAGTCTTGGACCTGATGTGACCTCCTAAAAGCACCTTCAATTTATCTTCTTTAAGTAGCTAAGGTTTCATTTTGATTTTTTCTTTCTGAAATAAATAATTTTATTCTACAATATAATTGTTAAAATTATTACCTAAATGTTGATTTCTCCACTAAATGTGTCACTACACATCTCAGTCCATCTGAATGTGTTTGAGTATTTCTTCTATGGTAATTCATAGTAAATAAGTCAATAATAATAATAATAATAATAATAATAATAATAATAATAATAATAATAATAGTAAATTCATGGTAAATAAGTCAATTTTATCATATGCCAAGTATTTATCCTGTAGATAGATGATTTTTCATTTGTCTATGAACTTTCTGGCCAATATGTATGTAAATACATAGGGAAAATGAAGCAAAGCACTTTAATAAACATACAATTAATTTGGCTAAGGGAGAGTTTCTCCAGTAAGAGAGATTTTTTGATATAAAAGCAATGAATATTCATTTAAAAAAGATTTTACTCTCCAAAATATTTTCTATTTAAATACACATAAATACACATAATATACAATAAGTTACAAAACAGCAAACCAAACCTTGTGGGGACTGATGAGAAATACATTGAGGATTCCAGGGACCTGATCCTCTACATAATGATGCACCTGGATATAATTATGTCTAAAAAGATTTCACTTTGTATAAAATGAGTGGATTAGGGTTAGGCTAAACACATCAGTGTGATACAAATGTGTAAAGATCATGATACCTCATGGTAAGACCATGACTTATTTCAAGTTTTCTCTCTGGCTGATGAAGCTGCCTGTGGAACATGAACAGGAATGAAGTCCCAGATTAGAACAAGCAAAGCCTTGAGAACTTTCTAAAACACATCCAGCAAAGTCAGGTCATGATCTCTTCAAAGGAAATTTCAGTAGATTTAGTGCTAAGCCTACCAACAATATCTCTGAAAGTGACAGAGAGGAGCAGAGACTTGCTAGCATGTGTCACCCTGTGTGTAAGACATGCATGGTTTTGAATGTACTTGTTAATATGAGAAATAGTCTGGAAATCCTTTGACTTATTAATTTGTTGACCTTTTACATGGGGTAAAACACCACTGACAGTGTGTTACACACAATTTACAGTGTGTGCAGTTATTACCACACCAGGATTTTTGGCAGCTGGAGCCTTGGGTGTGATAACACTAGCCAGCAATACCAGTAAGTGTTTGTAAATAATGCTTTCTTATGAGAAAACATCCTAAAAGAAAATATTGGAAGCATCCATAAGTTTGGTTGTAGAAACACTGAATCAGGGAAAAATCAAAGACATGAGAGTAGAAGTACTTCAAGTTTATATATAAAGTAGTGAGCCAAAAATAGACAAATGGCTTTACCTGAAATTTACAGAAAGGAAGTGACTGAGTAAGAGACATGCAAAAGACTTCTGGCAGACCTGGGAATTAATTGACTGAAGATCTCCAGAAGCTTCATTCAGTAGCTTCACTTTGAGGTAGTACATGTTTTCTGGTGTACATTGTCTTAAACTTATTAGAAGGAGAGGGGTAGAGAAGCACAGAGAAAATGTGTGGAGAGTCTTAATGTCCTGTTTCTACCCTCATTTTTCAAGGTTCCAATTTTTAAAGTGAACTTAGGTAAGGACAATAATTTACTAAATGCTGTTCTTGGATTTCTGGCACCATCACTGAAGCTCAGTTTACCCATCAGCCTTCGAAGAGTCTAGTTTTGGACTCTGTGAAGATACACAGTGCTTCCAAAATACACTGTATTTCCTCTTCCTAAGCTTATGCAAACTTTTAATGACTGCTGTCTGAAAACCAGAAGAGAGCCTCTGAAAATAGTATTAGGCCTTTCTCCTTGGTATGTAGATGGGTGATGTGAAAGTCTCTTCTGCAAAAGGATATATTTATTTTTTTTTTTCTTTTTTGGTTTTCCTGCTGGAGAACATTTGCATTTGAAAGTTTATTTTTTCTGGGCCTTGCTCTTGAGATTACTGTGAGGAAGACTGGATGTGGGGAGCTTCTGTTAATTATGAATTTGTGTTAGAGAGCTGTCTGTATGCTCTGCACTCTTCTCTGGAATTAAAACTTTGCTGTGCTAGAGAAACAGAAACATAGTTTTTCAGTTGACCTAAACAGTATTTTTGAAAGAGCTGAGGTAGTCAGTCTTTTTCCCTTGAACTCATAATATTTTGAAACTAAGATGCTGTCAAGTTGTAAGCTGAATGTGGATGGGGAGTAGTGACTTGAAGTGACCCCATTTAAGAGGTAGGGATAAAAACCACAGGTCATGGGAAAAACACCCATGTTGCACATCTTAATTCAAATTATTATTATTATATTTGAATATATTATTATATTTGATTATTATTATTGAATTAAATTATTAATTCAAATTATTATAATATATTTTTGACCACAGCACATTGATTACAGTGCATTTTCCTGGGTATTAGAATTCTAAACAGCTATGTGCCTATGGACATATTCAAAAAGATGGAGAAGACCAAATCCAGTTGATGTGTAGTAGGAACTGTTCCATTGTCCATCTTTGAAGAAATTGAATTAAAGAGAAGAAGCTATAGGCAAAACAACATTGTTGTGTTTTACTGACGTGTGATTATATTTAATGTGAGCTCATAAAAAATTATATGGCCACATCAGGAGTTTGAAAACAAAATGTGAAATGAGTGAGGGGCAGAAAATCAATATGAGTGCTATTTTTATGAAGCTAGGTATTTTATCCAGTTGAAGAAGAAAGTTATCTTGATCAAGAAGGGGATGAAATGAAGCTTTATAAATAATCCTTAAGGCTATCATAGGAGGAGGATTCAGTTCACAGAGCACACATCTTTGCAATCCCAGTTTTGAGTGCTCTAGTGTAGAGGGAAATGTGGAAAAAAAAGAAAAATTAAGAGGTTTTTGTCAGCCTTTCAGTGGTTTGTAGTAGGTCCTAATAAGACATCTAATGATCAGGAAAAATGAATATAGTGTTTATGAGTATGGACTGAAGATAGACTCAGGAATGACATATTTGACAGGTTGATGTCAACTGTGTGTAATGCCTGAGTAGCTGTTCTAAAGTACAGACAAGGCAAAGTCTGAAATTCGAAGTCCAGCTGGGGTTTGCTACTGGAAAAAAGAGAGATCTGATGAAATTTTTTAAAAAAATAAGCATACTGATTACTAATAAAGTAGACTTTAAGGTAAAGACATCTAAATTGCTCTGAAGTTTGAAGTTTGAAGTCAGTTGAATATGTGTGAGGGGATGGCTGTATTTTATTTATTTCAGGGTGAGGATGACTTGCTTCCCAGTTTGCATGAAAGTATTTATGATCAAACTCATTTCCTACTAGCCTAAGCCATAAAGCATTGCTGTTTTTCTCATTACAGTATATTATATATATATATAAAATATATATATGCAGTATAAATGTGGCATCAGGCAATTTAGCTGGCATGGCAGATAGTTAAAAGAGAAATTGCAGAGGACTACAGCATGAGAGAATGCAAAGACAGATCCTATCCCATACTAAGAACAAAAAGCTCCAGAGCACATTTGCTGGCTGTGTTGAGAACCCAGCACTTCTCTTTCTGTTATGCCAGCCTAGAAAACCTTCTTTGACTTTCTCTGTTCACATGCCAGGAGTCACTTCAAATTTATATTTTTATAATTATTTAGTTGGGTTAGGTATGAATTGTTATATATAATAAAGTAGCCACATTAAAAATGCAAATCTCCAGTAAAACAACTAACAGCACCTTAAAATGTACATATCTGTAGTCCAATTCACCAGGGTTAATTCTCTGCTGAGGCTTTTTTGCTTTTCTGCCTAACATAGCAACCTGCCCTTTTAAAAACTATCACAAATGTTGGCACTGGTCTCCTTTTCTGTGGCTTTATAAATTCCTTGCTGACCAGCTTTCAGGTGCAGCTAGTGAAGTAGTTTTTGTGGAAACTAGATGAAAATATTGTAATATAAGAGAGGAATGATTCAAAAGTAAGGACAGGAGTGAGTCTGGAAAATGTTGGTAGGTCAAATGTAATTCTTTCTTTGTCCTTCTGTGCCAAATATTTGAGTCTGGAGTGTCTTATAAGATCTTAGGTTAGCTGAAGGAGATGAGAATAATTTATATGAAATGATTTTTTTTTTTTTCTTTGACCCAACTGCTTTTGTGGAATTGTATACTGGTTATTATTTGACAGCAGGGTAAGCTCCCCCAGTCAGACAAAGCAAAGACCCTCAAACCTCCCCCAAGTGCAGACTAAAATCACTGAGCCAGAAATGAACTTATTTTGAGTTTTTTGTGCTTCAGCACCGGAAGAGAGCAAGGATATGTAGAGACATATGCCACCAGGAAGAAAAAAGCTGACCTTCAAACAGTTTAGTGGTCCAGTCCTTTTGAGGCTCACAGAAAATGTAGATTCATATTTCCCAGACAGATAATTAGTTTTATTTATGGGAGCAGGATCATTCTATTCAAGATACATAAATTGGAAAATACCTTTATTTGCTTGACTGAAGAAATAACTGTGGCTGTTCCCTTTCTTTAGGTATGTGGCCAACTCTTCATGTCTGACCTCTTTTGTTGTCATTAACTTTGCTTTGACTCCATCCCTTGTTTACAAACATGTTCATATTTGAATTATTCTCCAGTGGAAGTTACTAGAAAATACTCTGACTTTCCATTGAAAAGAGCTAGCCTGAATTTATTTGTAATTCAGTGCTTTGGCATTCATTATTTTTATATCATTTAAGAATGTGTATCAAGAACTGGATGAATCTTATTCTGGTTTTGTGAATAAAAGGCTAGGAGTTATCACTGAAATAAATCTTTCAAGATCTCAGTCTACTAGACTGGTCTGGAGGTAGATTTTTGTGTTGGTTTGATTTCATGTTTCTATGTTTAATGCAGTTGCACCTTATATATATTTCAACCACCTTATACATTTCAACCATTTAGCTAAAAATGAAAAAAACTAATTCTTACAATTAACTTTTAGTTTAGTACTGTTATTTAAACACTGGAATTAATAATGGTGTCTAACCACTAAACAGAATCGTTGTAAATTGTTGTCAATTGTAAATTATTTAGTTTAATAATTCATTCTTTGTTCATTATGCCACAAGTGAAAATCACAAATGTTGTTTTACTTTTCTTTGTTTGTTTGTTTTGTTTTTTGTTCTGCCCACCTCTGCAGGTGACAGAGGAGACCCAAGAGTAAGAGTCCAATTTTCTCACTTTGCTGAAGAGATCTGTGAGAGGAGGCTTGACATTACATGTGGTCCTGAAGGGCTTGTCTCTAGAAATCAGGAGGTAAAAGCTTCTATACTGGGATTTTTGCAACTAATTTATTCTTTATATCTTAAATATAATTGACAGTTGTTGGCAATTTTGGCCTTAGGAAACACCAGATAGCATATTGCCATGCAAAACATTCAAGAACCTGTACTTTGCAGTGCCAATCTACCTGTAGATTTGTATTATTATTATAATATATATATATATATAAAATAATATAGATATATTATATTATAATTATATATTTATTGTATCATATATATTTTATTATATATATTATATAATTATAATGTATTGTAATTATGTATTTGATTATTATAATTATATATTACATTGTATTACATTATATTACATTGTATTACATTATATTATATTATATTATATTATATTATATTATATTATATTATATTATATTATATTATATTATATTATATTATATTATATTATATTCTATTCTATTCTATTATATTATATTACATTACATTATATTACATTATATTATATTACATTACATTACATTACATTACATTACATTACATTACATTATATTCCATTACATTATATTATATTACATTATATTAAATGTTATTATATTATATTATATTATATTATATTATATTATATTATTCTATACTATTATATATTATATTATATTATTATATTCTATATTATTATATATTATATTATATTATTATATTCTATATTTTATATTTCTTCTTCTTCTACTTCTTCTTATTTATCTTTGAGCATTGTGCTAGATTCAGAAAACAGAGTAAATATGGTGTTTCTAGAGATAAAAATGGTTAAATTCATGAGGTAAAATGTTAATACCTTAAACATTTTCTCATGATTCTCTTTGCTTTGTGGAGGGTTCAGGATGATGTATAGAAAATTTGCATCTTTGTAACACCCATGACATGAATTCCTAGTTCTGAGTCGGTGGTTACCAAAATTCAGGAAGCATTTCTGCTTGCACAAGATCACAGGATCACATTTAATTGCAGATGTGCTGACTGGGGAATCAGCACACAGCTCTGACAATCAGATTTGAGTTGAGAATTGAGAAGGTTTAAAACTCTGTGGTGGTGTTTGTTAAAGAGGAAATGAGGAATATCGTGTCAGGGTCAGAGGATGAGCTGAGCTGTTTCTTAGCTGCTGTGTAGCTGTAGGAAAAGGTGTGGTGAACTAACACAAATAAATGCATTTTGAATATCATATTATCCATGAGGATCTCACACCTACACAGATTGCAAAGTTCAGGCTCTAGTAGAGACTGCTGTAGCATTTTTCCCTTCCTTAGGGGAAATGAAAGGCTGCTTCTTTAGCCAGCTCATGTGGTTAGCTGGTGTCATTAAGTGCTCATTAATAGTGAAACCAATCCTTGACAGTGTTTTCCAGGTTTAGATTGGGGTCCAAAGCCTCTGGACAACACAAACCTAGAGCTGGCACTTTAACATAGCTGTGGTGGAAAAGTTTGTGTCAGTCATTGAGAAGTGACTCAACTGACTTAAATATTGCAGAATATTTACTGTACTCAAGTGATCTATTATCAGAAAATCAATCCTTATCAAGACTTCTTGCTTTCCTATGCTAAAGTGGCTTTCTCATTGGAAATAATGGTGCAGATTGGCACAAGTCAAATATTCTTGATGTCTTATTTTGTTCTTACTGGGCACAAACAATGCAGATGTGAACTGTAGGAGGGTGGCTGGTGTTTCTATCAGTTTGGTGAGCAGTTTCCTGAAAGCCTTCCAGTTGCTGGTAATTTTGGGTACTGCAAAAAGAATTTTATTAAGGGTTATATTATACATATTTGTGTAATAATACGTTAATTACATAAATATGTATAGCATAATCATTAATGTAATTCTTCTATTTTCTTTTTCCTCAACTGCTGTTTTAATTTGAAGTGATGAGAGAGAAGAAAACTTTATGCTGTTTTATTATTTTCTTTTCTTTTATTCTTCAAATGTGTGCATCACTTTTATTAAGCCACAAATGTTATTTAACATTGTATTAAAGGAAATTCTGATCTCATGCTGTTTACTGAGGACACATGAACAGAATCTAAATATAAATTAGCACACAACACTGAGAATATGATAAAGAGATTAATGGCATTTATATTACAATAAAATGGAGTAATAGGAATAGATTTACAAATCAGCAAAACATTCCACACATATATAATGCATTCAGGGCCAACTGCATGGATCTGCAAGCTTTTAATTTTTATTAATAACTAATAATAATAATAATAACTAATAATTATTATGAATAATAATAGTGTGAATTTGGAAGTGGTCCACTTTTTTTCAGGGAGGTTATTTGGGATAAAGTGGATTGTGGGTGGACCTGCCAAGTGCTAGATGCAAAAGGAGTGACCTTCAAAAATTAATACATATCACTTTGTTTAAACTGCTAATGATCTACATACATTTTTTGAGTACTACAAGTTTATTGTTTTAGAGAGATGTTGGAACAACTTGTGGCTGAGCCAGTCAGCACATCAGACCACATTCTTGTTGTTTTGCTGTGTTTAAAAGCAGAGCATACACCAATATATCAGTGTTTAAATAATGTTGAAATGGATCTGCACAGAAAATAATTCCTTTCAGATGTTTTATTCTTTATAAATAATCCTCGTAGAAAACTTTAACAGTGACTGAAAGGCCCATGAGAAGCAGCACTTACAGGCAAATATCCAAAATATACCGATCTAGAGGATGCACCTGTGTGTTTTTATTCTGGACATATTTGCAGTTGATTAGATTGCATGGTGAAATATTTGCCAGGAAAGCATATACCATGCTTGAGATTACAGGAAAAAAAATACAAGTTTTCTTCTCAAACCACATACAAAATTATTTCACTAAAAAATAAAAATAATAAAACAAAAAAATCCAAATACCTTCTATTTAATTTTGAGCTTGAATCAGTTTCTTGATGTTTCACAGTTATGATCTTCATTTTGTATCATCCATACCTCCAGGGCCCTTCAGAAATATGGGTGTGTATTTGTGTGTCTATGGATAAATGAGGAAGATCTGGCTCTTTCAAAGAGGTAAAAACAATATAAAGGGAGCAGGATTGCTTGTGAAGATGTGCAGACCTGTGACAAATGAGTTGAAATCAGGAAGTGAAAAGAGTTGACTGAGTGTCAGAAAATACCTGAAAGTTTTTAAGAATGAAATTTGGAGAACATGGGAACTGATAAAAGTCTCTTAGTTCAAGACATTTAGGATTCAACAGGCCTCAAGATTAGAAAATGGTTTTAAGAAAATAGTTCAGGTTTGAGGAAGGAGGAGAGATTTTGGTGACATAATTTCCTGTGTTTCCAGAACCTTTCACAGCTTTCTGGAGTCTTCCTTGGGCTGCACTGTTAAGTGTTTTTTGGGAGGAGGCACCAATGTCTTCAGACCAAGCTCATTTTCTTTCTTCCCATTGCTCTTTTAGTAATTTTTGGTTTAATTATCCAATAAATGGCTCAAGAGTATTCCAAAACTTCAAATAACTCTTCTCCTGCTGCTGCAATCTGTACACAGTAGGGCTTGATGGGGAATATGAGGTTCATTCAAGGAACATTATCTTTTTGTATATTACTATTATGTGTAGAGGTAGGATGAATTTTGCAGCCATCGTTCATCATGGCAGACCTCTGCCATCCCTTAAATTTCACTGAAACCATCAAGTCATTCATAGAAGAGTATCAGCACACATCTTACATGTTTTTACTATCAAAAACACTGTTAAAAATATGGCATTATATGTTCTTGAACCAAATCTGAGACAATCCTGGTTTCATTGAAAAAGCCTTTAACTAAGATTGATTTGGACTCAAACTTGCATGTGGATCACACTTGTTTATTAAAATATATCTGATTTTTCTCATTTCTGTACCAGATGGATTCAAAGTGAGTTCTCCACTCTGCCTCTGCACGTTGCTGTGCACATAACAGAAAAATATGAGCTCCCTCTTGTGGTCCAAAAAACCTTCTCCTTTCCCCATCTGAACCAAGAGGACCCAACAAAGCAGCTAAATTATTTCAGCTTTCTCAGGTAATTCCTAGACTTCATTAAAGGGTGAATCTCTGATGTAACAGCATTATTGAGACATTTAAAAGCATGTCACAATAAAAGAAAAGAAAGAGATAGGGACAGGGTCATTCTAAAAAGAAAGTGAAAGCTTTTCTAAATACATCTTTTAAATATTTAGTATTTAAAATACTAAATAATAATGCCAGATATGCAAGAAGAGAGTTTGTAGTCTAATAGAAAATATTTTTTAGCTATTAGAAACAAGAACCATATTCTCAATAACACATAAAGAATAATTTTACAGCTTCTGGGATGACAGACATTGCAAAATAAGATACTCATTGCAGGCATTTAAAGACTGAAAATTCTTAGAAAACTCTGTAGGAAAAGAGTTTCTTCTTCTTCTCACATAAAAATAATTCAACAAGTGACAGCTCCATCAGTAGTACTATTTTACTGGCCCAAGGGTCTGCTTATGACTGTTCTGTGTGTATCAAGATTATTTGTGTTCCTGGTGATGAATCAGAGAGGAATTAGTTTAAAGGCACTGAAATTGTGGCTTCTTTAGTCTGTAATTAATGCTCTTTTTAAAGGGTGTTAATTTCATAGGGTTCTTGCTGTAAGTTTCCAAAACAGTAGAAAACCAGAAATTTAGGCTTGATTTCAAATGACATACAAAGATATAGACTCATGTCAATTAGATAAATTGTTCTATCTGTGATTTTAATTTTTTCAGTAACTTAGTTGTTTATTTTTAGAAAAGTCTTTGTCCAGTGGGGAATTAATGGCAAGTAAGAGTTTCTTTTGAGTGCTGCAGTGATAATGGTTGTTAGAATGACACCTTAAATGGTTTATTTTGGATGGTCCTTTTAACTATTTCAGATCACAATGAGAAATACAGAACATCAAGCTTTGCATCATCAAGTGTTGGGAAGGATCTCTCCTCAAGGAGTTAAGGGACAGCAATCTTGTAGCCATTTGTGTGATAGTTTTAGTTTATCTCCAGGAAAAACAAGGTGAGAAGGTATTCCCTGAAAGGAATTCCATGTAGACAAGGTGATGGTACATCTCATTGCTGAATGAGAGATGGAGTGGGATTCTTCATTAATCTTTTGCCAAATATCCTTTCTTTAACAGAAGACAAAAGCTGCACAAGAGCCAGAGAGAACTGAGGAATAATCTCAGTGGAAGAAGGGACTTAGAAAACTTTATTTAGAAAGTGTAACTTCTGCCCTTTTATAATTGGATTGAAGGCATGCTGGTATGGTACCTTTGTTCTAGACTGGGTTTGCTGGCACATGAGCATGGATCTGATTGTATTCAGGAAAAAATCTAGTTGTGCTTTCAAATGTTGTCTGCTGAGGTTCTTCTGGTCAGAAGACTTTTAACAACAGAGGCTGTGTGGAGATTAAATGAGCAGTAGTGAGTACTTCTGTTAAAAAAAGAAGAAAACATGGGAGCATCTAGTCATGGAGACAAACCTATTTATCATCTGAGGACTAATGTTATAGAGAGAAAAGGTGGAGACAAATAAACATCTCCTCTTTCTAGAGTGCAAATAACTTGTCAAGCTGTCAAACAGAATGTTTTTATCATTTATCAGATTGTTCTATTCTTCAAAGTGCTTAAACATTCTGTCAATCACATTTGAACCAACTTGAACCAAACATTCTCTAGCCTAACTACAAGAGAAGAGCCTTAAAAAATGGTGATTTCCTTTAAAACAATTTACTTTAAGAGGCACTTTCCATTCCATATGTGATTATAAATTTTAAAGAAATACAGGATGATAAAAGTTTAGCTGGAGAAATCCATAGATAAACATATTGATTTAAATTACTCTTTAATTATAAAATTATGGTGTTTTTTGCTTTCCTGGAATAGCAGTTTTTACATCCCACAATTACTTTGTTAATTCACACTTCCTTTCCCTGCTTTTCCATTTGTTCATACGCTTTCTTTCTTATGCACTTCAGTTCATTTGGTTGTTTTTTTGTCTTTCCTTTCTTGCTCTTACTTCCTTAACTACCACACCATATGAAGCCAGGGAAAACCTCACCAGCTCATAGCGTTGCTTAGCAATGTCATGCATCTCTTGCTGTCTGTTGTGAAGCCATGGCATCCTGGTCTTTCAACAAAGATTGCAATATCACTGCTTTGCTATAGGTTCCATATTTTTTTTCTCCCTCTGAGATTTCTGATAAGAGATGATGTGTCTAGACAGCGTACATAAGAGATTACCTTCTATCCATTATAATATAATTAGATCAAGCCATGCCAAAGCTCACCAAGATTTTATGTTTAAAAGGTCAACAGCTTTTATTCCATATCTCAGAGATAAGCACCTTACATTGGGCTTAATATGTAGAGTGCTGTGCCTGAAAGAAAAGGAGCTTCAAAAGATTTCCACTTCTATTATATCATTCAAAATAGAAATTTGATACTGTAATACGTCCATTTTAACTTCTGTGATTCATGGAGCTAGAGATAAAAATAGGTCAGCTATGCCCCTACTGGTTCAGGATTATTCCCTGAAATATATTTTCTATTTCTAAGTCCAGAGTAGATTTAACTATCTCCAGTGAGGATTTACATTTATTAAACTGGAGGGCTGTTCTTTGGTGGTCTTAATATATTATCATTTATTATTTGTATTATGGCAGGAATTGGAGAGATCAACTGAAATTAGAATCCCACTGTGGAAGGTATTGTATGGACACAATGAATGAAGTAATTTTTCCCCTGAAGGGTTTACAGTCTAAAGAGATAAAACAAAGATTGCCATAACAATATCACCATTTTAGTGAAGCACAACTGAAGCAAAGAGAGGTGAGCTTCTCCTTGCCTTGCTGATAATAACATAATAACAGACCTGATAAGTGACTTCAAATCTGCAGCATTCTAGCCTTATGCATTATCTAGAAATAGGTTTTTGCATTAGAGTAAGATACCCCTCAAGGTTTTGATTACTAGATTTTTTTCTTCTCTAATCTCTTGCCTCTTTTGGGATTTATAAAGTTCATTAAATTACTTTGAATTATACAGTTTTCAATGTTAAATCATCCTGCTTGTTAACTATACAGTCAAACATCAGAAAGAACTTAGCACATAACCCATGTTTTTAGAACTCCCTCCACTGTTCACCAAAGGAATTTTTAAATTTTTTCCCCTTTTTTCTGCCAGCTCCTAACTCTGCTCTGATTTCACTGTATCTTTCTTTAGTTTTATAATTCAGAATTCCCAGCATTGATTGCAATATCACTTAACATTTTTGCACAAGTTCTACAAAACAGAGAACCTGGCTTATTATTTTTTTTCCACATAATCATTGCCTGGCACTTACACTCTGTAAGTGGTGATATTTCTCCTAGCAAACATTTCTCTGCCTTGTAAAGATCAGCATGGCAAATCTTGGTGAAAGCAATACAGCATGGTTCTAAACAGCTTAGTGTTCTAAAGCTGGTATGTCAAATTCACAGACTCCTGGAAACAAATTCATGTGGTTTAACCCCGGATGGCAACCAAGCCCAACCAGCAGGGTGGGGGAGAGAGGCAGAACAGTAAAACTGAGAAAACTTGTAGGTTGGGACACTTTAATAAAGCAAAAGCTACATATGTAAGCAGAAAAACCCCAAAGAAGTAATTCCTCGTTTCCCACTGGCAAGCAGGAGGAGCTCAGACATCCCCAGGAAAGGACAGCTCCATAACTTGAGAAGACAAACACTTTCACTGAATGTCTCCTCTTTCCTCCTTTTTCCACAGCCTTCTATGCTGAGCCAATATGGTCTGGAATATTCCTCAGGGCAGCTGAGCTCAGCTCTCCTGGCCCTGTCCCCTCCCAGCTTCTTGTGCACCCCCAGCCCCTTGACTGTGTAATCACTGCTCAGCAAAAATGAAAGCTAACACAGATGATAATGCAAATTCAGATGTCACAGACGACAATTCAAAATACAGCCACCAAAATATAGCCACCATCTATGAAGAAAGACAAGACAAGCACACAAACATTTCATTTGGGCCAATGAAGTTGAGAGCACCATTTCAGCACCTGTTTTTCATCTTGTTTTGCTGGTGTATTTTGTTTATTAGGCTTTTCTAGCAGGGTGACAATGTAATTTGGGCCACGGTGATCTGCATCATTGTTTGTCTGACAGGGGGTTTTGAGACACACCTAAAATGTTCCTCCTTAAACACTTGAAGAACATCATTCCAATAACAAAAATGTTATATATGCAGTTTCTGTGGTATGTGGGGGAGAGATCATAGAATCAAAGAAAATCCTGCTTTGGAAGTGGCCCACAAGGATCACTGAAGCTCACCTATATTTTTGTTTTGGAAACCAGGTTTCAATTGCCAATTAGCTTTCACAGTAACAGAAGAAACTGGCAAAATACTGAACCAAACATCCCTTCCTAACCCTGTTATATGTGCTTTCTACAAACTATCCTTTTTTGCTCCTCACATCCTGAAGATATTTCCAACAACCTCTCCTTTAGTGCAGCATTTGTTGGGGGGCAGCAGTGTTGCAAAAGGGAGTCTTTTCATGTTTCAATTAATATTTTTCTCTTCTTAGTTTGGACTATTGCATCTATCCTGTCTCAGCCAACCAACAATGTATTTTGTGATTTAACTTTGAGACAACAGAAGACAAAATGGCAGCAGAATTCAATATGTTAGCAGCAGAAAGAATGCTAACAGCTCACTATTTGGGGGAAAAATAGAAGCCAGAGTCTTCAGGCTTAGACATCTGTTTCATACAATTTGCCAAGAAATGCCATAACTCTGAGCTCTAGAATCATTAATTAACATAACATAGCTAGTATTGAAGTGATGGTTTTAAGAGATTAAAGAAAGCACATGTTATATGTATATTTTGTGTTCTTTCCCATAAAGTCACTTACTCTGTTAATTTTCATTATTCTTCTTCATAATTGCCGCTACTAACTTATTTATTAATTTGGTGTTTTTCTCATGATGATGCTTCAAGGATGGATGATCTGCATCTTCTCGATCTATAATGAGCTACTGAAGGGCAATTAGCACTGTCAGGCCTGCTTACCAGCCACTGATACAGAATTTTGTCCTCCAGCACACTTGTCTGTCGATCAGTCAGCTTCATCCTAGACCATGATGCCCTCCAGCCAGCAATAAATCTGTAACTAACACAACACAACTGTTGTAGCAACTGTGCAAATTAAGCAAGGAAGTGATTGCTTTTGTTCTGTTTCAGTTCCTTATACTCCTCACACTGCCTGCAGTAGAGGATTTACAGTTTAGGGTGGTCAGAGAGGAGTAGCTGTGTGCAGCTCAGCCACTAAACAGGAACAAAGGGCACAGCCAAAAATGAACATAAAGTATTTATTATGTGTATGGGTTGGCCTTTATTCTTAAGAGTGCCTTGCTTTCCTGCTCTTTTTCCTGGAGCAAAAAAAGAAAGCTCCAACTGAGTCTACTGTACCAAGGCTTACTCTTGTCACATTATTCTGTGTCTTCCTCTTCCATCCCTCATGTGTGGGTGTATTTAAAATCTGCTTAGTCCAGTCACTCTTTGTCTATCTATATGTCTGTATCTCTATGTCCAACTTATATCTGTGCTGCCCCCAATAATCCTGCCTGCTTCATGAGTTAGTCAGATTTTAAGGGTTAGTTAGAAATTCAGTGTTAACTGGCTTCTATTCTTTTTTATGTTCCTAAGCACGTTGCAGGTACATAAAGGCCATAAAGGAGAAACTAAATTGAATCTGCTCTGAGGTCTTGAAGTGTTGACTAGCCTGCATTATTAAAAATAATGTAAAAGGTTTTAGTTGTTTTTTTTTCAATCTTGTATTTTATTACCTATTTTTTTTCTTAAATTCTAATATATAAAAAAAAAATAATCTAATCACAGAAATTATTTTCAGTAGGCTGCAGATATTGCAACAACAGTGAAGCCCAAACTGACAATCATACTGGGCTGGTTTTTTTCCCTGCAGTAACCTGTCATTCCTTGTTAGTTATTTATTATTTTCAAATATCGTGAGGTTCTAATACTGCCATTTTTTCTTAGATAGGATATAGGAAATTACAGATGTTGTAACATGAATTAAAATCAGAAAACAGCAACATATGTGTATTTTTTTCAATGGGATTTCAAAATCTGCATGACATGTCATACCTATCTCAGAAGTGAAACCACATAGAAGTATTAATTTCAGCATCAGAAAAGCACCCTGCTTACTCAAGGGCATATTTTGATTTTCATAAAACCCAGACCATAAATTTTAAGCTGATTTTGAAGGTTTACTAGACTAACTTCCTGTGTAGACACACTCAGGATTACAGCTTTGTGTTATAGCTGATCTAATAAAACACCATTCTGTTATCCAAGTGCTGACTGGCTTCAGCTGGCTGCTGCTTGATCAGGTGTAAAGGAAGCAGAAAGACAGGTATGGCATGAGCTGGGCTCCAGCAGAGCATCCTTCCATGACCACAGTGAGATTTAGATTAGTTCAGTTGTATCTTTGAACTTCGTGTTCTAACATGGAGATGCTGTTTTCATTTTGGTTTTGTTATTCAAAAATCTTCCTGTGTGGTACAGGAAGAAAAAAATAATCCATGCAAAAAATTATTGTTTATACCTGATTGTATGTCTGTGCTGTAAAGAATAACAATTTTTCCTTATGTGGTTAAGCCCTACTATTACCTACAGTGTGCTACTAACAGAACTGAAGAATTGCTACCAAATACTGACAGATGAGGTAATTTGGGTTCTTGTAACCACCAAAATGGGAGAGAAGGAATGAGCCAAAAATTAGGGATTTGGAATTTCCTGACTCAGTGTTGGCTATATAGACCCTATACAGGTGTACATACCAATATAGGCTCTCCTGCAGATTTTCTGGGCTGTTCTGTGTGTTTTTCTGTCTTCCTGTATTGGTTTTGCAAAACACCATTTAATGGGACCCTCAGAAGGTTAAATGATAATAATTAAACAAACCAGAAAGTTGTCCTTTTTTTTTTTTTTCTAGAATTGATACAAAGATTGCTTGACCATTATATATTTAAATATATGTCATTATAAGGCATATGTGTCTTGTCCTTGACTATAGATAGTGGTGATGTGTGAAACATACTGGAAAAAGAAGGCATAGGCTATGATAACTGTATTAATAGAGTTGAAAGAAAGAAATAAAATAAGGAGACTATTTTTTTTCAAAAATAATTGAAAACTAGAGTTAATTTTGTATATGATAGTTCTGGTGGAAATATCCTTGATATCTTAGAGTTTAGGATATAAATCATTGGACAAACTTTTCCATTTTCACTAATGTAATTATGTTGCATTTGGACAGCTTATTACATGAAGACATGCAACTGAGTGGGATTCGTGGAGAGTCTTTGCAGTTAGCTCACATAAAGAAGTTCTTTTTCTTTGGCCCATCATCAGGCCTGAGTAAAGTGTCAGACATCTGATTAACACAGAAAATCATAGGCTTGCTGAATCATTTGATATTTCTTGGAGAATAAAGGGGACTATAAAATAGAGCATGAATAATTCATGTACAGGACTATCCAAAGTCATTTTCTGATGATGTGATTTTTCCCTCTTTTCAGAACTGAACTTTGCTTTTAAAAGCCAGTGTGATAAAAGTGTGTTTCTGTAGTGTGGAGACATCTTCCTTTTCAAATATTTATCTTATAAAGTAGAAGTGTCACAAATGTTGAAAATAGGAAGAAGAAAGACAAAAATATGTTGGAATTTCTTTACCAGAGAGAACTGTAGGGTGTGAAAATAAACTGACTTGTTATTTCAGGAGATTTAGTCATGACAGTAGAAAACTATACTTTCAGTGGAGGGTACAACTAATTTTTAAGAGCATCACCCTGTCACAAAATGTAAACTGAGAACTTGGCACGGTATTTTTCTTCTGCAGAGTGCTTTGTAGGAGATGAAAAATAGAATCCTCCCCAGTCTGCTTCATTGCCACATTTAATAGGCTGTGCTGGGGTGCTAAGAAATACAATCTGGAAATTTTTTCTCTAGTGGTTTAACATGTTAAAGTCTTGAGTGTTTTTTTCTGCTGACCAGCTCATCTCTAGGTTATCATCTCCATTTCAGTATTAGCAGATGAAGTCTGTTACTACCCTTGCCCTTCCTATTTTCCAGGCTCTGCCTCATTTTTGAGTCTTTGTAGCCCGATTCCAGCACTTTTTACGTTGTCGTTCACTGGGCTTGCCTCCTGAAACAAAAGTTCTTGGCAAACAATGGAAATTGTTATCTCTGGGAAAAAAAAAACCAAAAAAACATAATCTTGTTGTGTGAAATCAAGCATGAGGGAATAGGCTTTTGTGATGAATTTGAGTGATTAGGAAATACCAGACCATGCTGGAGTAAGTCTGCTTCTGGTTAAAAGGGCTGTAAGTGGAAAAAGGTGTCATCTTGACAGTCAGAACATTGCAAACTGATGAGGATTACAGATGAAAAATTGGTACCTGGATAAAAGCAATAGAAGGAGAATAAGTAAGATGTGAAGAAGGCAGTAGAAGTACAATTACTCATGAGGTTATGAAGAAAATGATGTGTAAAAGCCCTATGAAATGCAGGTGTGATGCGTTTGCTTGGATATGCTGAATTCAGATTAATAGTTTACTGGGTTCATCTAAGACATGGGATTTGAGTCCTTCATTTTTATCATCTTTTATAAAATAATCTTCTCCTATTGTTTTTAATCTGCACATAAATGTTATACTACATTGATGTGTAGATTCTAACTATACTCATTACAGTCCCATAGTACTGTTGCAGTTATCTTAGTATGAATATGGATTTTTCAGTACAGGTAATTTCCACACAGAAGAGGGAAAAAACCTCACTGTGGTCAGTAAAACAATGCAGTAGTATCTGCATTGGGCCTGTTGAATTTGGTGCCTGTCACATTTGGGGATTTATGGCATTAACCTAATAGTTTCAATGAAAAGATAACTAACCCATGGAGTCCAATTTAAAAACCCAACAGTATGAATGAGTGGTAAAAGCAACTTGGAAGGGGCTTCAGCCAAAGGATGTGGTGCTGGCAGTGCCTGAAGCATTTCCTTCTGCAGGGATGGGATGAAAAGCATGTGAGAGAGCACCACTGTAAAGTACAATTAGAAACAGGTGGATAAGAAAATGGTTGGACTGACTTGTGGCTCCTCTGTTTCTAGTAGTAACAAAAAATTTCTATAGTAACTATCCTGAAGCTGGATTCTCAGGTAACACTTGGGAGATTTATGTACATATTTAATCTTGTATTATTAGTCAAAAAGCTTCTGGAAATAGTTGGAAACCATAAAACAGATTTTGCTGTGATCAAGGGAATTTTTAACCCTGTGGGGAAAACAGGACAAAACAGAACTCATTTTGGGAGAGGGGTGTGTGGAGAATTGAGGTGGGATGGTAGAAACAGGAGAGCAGAAGGTAAGCTAGTTTTTGGTTTGGTTTTTATTTGTTATGTTTTGGGGTGTTTTTTTTTGTTTTGTTTTTTATTGGATCTATTGATAAAAAGCTCAAAGGCTGCTTGGAAGTGACCTCAGTCCTGTTCATACGACCAGGGGAATTCAGGCGAGAAGCTAAAGCTTGCTTTTAGTCAGTGATCTGTGCATAACCCTCAGTCCCTTAATGACGTGAGAGAAGCCTCCAAAGGGAGACAGTGAGTCAGAGAGAAGGAGGCACAGAGATTGCTTGAACAACCATTAGCACGTCATTGGTAATCCCAGCGACACCTTTCACATCCCTGGCATTTGTCTCAATGCACTCCACTGAAGGCTGGTACTATGTTTTATTTAAGGCTTTCTCGCTGCCTTCTGGAGATGTGTGTGTTACTGTAGCCTGACTGATTGGTTGTCTGTTATGTTTACTAACACTCTGAGATCCTGCAAGAGAGGGGAATCTGTGGAATTTCTACCATGGCTCAGTACCCCTGGATTGAATCTGCTTTTTATGTTAGACACAAGGAAAGGAAAGGGTATCCAGATAAACATGCACGTAAAAGCAAATGTTTTATAGAGCATTGAAACTGCCACACTGAGGAAGAAAAAGTTATCTTGATGTAGTATTGCCCAGCTATGCTTGTGCCTGCTTGTCATCAAGCAAGGATCTTGTGATATGTGTGTGTATACCGATGAGGAATGCTAATATTGTGTTTTGCATCTCTGTTGAGCATTTGTGTTCCTCTAAATAGCTGCCTAGAAGATGGACAAAGGAAGAGCAAGCCAAAAGCTTTTTCAGAGGAATAAAGGCAGAGAGCCTTTTGAGACAATGCTTTTTCCCCATTAAAAAAAAAGATCCTATTTGGGGTGGGGGTATGGGGAAATCATAACATGGTAAGAAAAGTTGGCAGTGAGCAGCACTGAAGTGGTTGTTCCAAGAGGCAAAGGTGATAATGTTTATGTTGATCAGAATCATGACTTGTACAGTTTGTTCCTCTCCCCAGCCTATCTCTGACCAATACTTCTGACTGTCTCAGCTTTCCATTTTGTCACCCCTTCAGTGGCTGACCCTGGGCAAAGACTGTCCTTAATGACTCAGTTTCTTTTTTTATCAAATGCCAGGCTAGTAATCACAGCAATAACATGATTAGTATCCACCTGTATCGTAAAAGATTTTTGCAGAAAGTTTTGGACTTCCATCTGCAGATTTTAGTTTTCTTTTGGGAAATAAAAAGAAAAAAGAAAGAAAAAAAAAAAAAAAAAGAGAGAGAGAATACCCACAGCATTTCAGGCAAACACTTCAGTTGTCGGCATTTCTAATTTTTATGTGAGTCTTAGGCTGTAGCGTCTCCAAGGAGATCAGTTTGCTGCTAAATTTTCTTTGGATTACAACTCACATAATCCATGGCAGGTGAGCATTCTCCTCACTGGTCTTCTAATGTGTAAGAGTGGCTGTGCTTCATAAGAGGAGAAAACATCAGAGCTGGAAAGCATAAGGCACTGTAGTAACATTAGCAGATAAAATATTCAAATTTATGCAACAGAAATCTGAGATTTTAGTAGGAAGATATTTCATTTTCCTGTCACTCTGCTTTCTCCAAAGAACATAAATATAACTATGATACTTTCTCTGGGAGAAACAACTGAGCATTTCCTTCCCAAAGGGAGCCAATACCAGAATTTCTACTAAAAAAAGCTCCAGGAGTTTAGGGAAAGTATAGAAGCCTTCATAAAGGAGAAAGCAGGTCTCTTCTTTCCCTAAGGGACTATTCTGACAGTCATGTATCAACTAATGTGTTTCCTTTCTACGTCTTTAGTGAGGATGATGTAGGAACACTTGTAGGAACAATACACTACCAAAAGATTCCTCTGTGCTGGGCAACAGGAAAGCTTCAGTAATAACACTGGTAGTACAAAACTAGCAAAAGTACCTTGCTTACTGAAAGGAAGCACCTCTTCCTGTAAGTTTGTAGCACTCCTGCATGATACACATTTTTCCTCTTATAGTTGAAATAGATTTTAAAAGCCTTTTTTTCTTTTCCTTTCCCTTTTTATGAGTCGAAATTACTAATTTAATGTGTATGAAGAGCTTGGATTACACAGCATGTGCTAAACATAGCTACTGAACATTTGCCACATGTCAGAACTTTGCAAATGTTGTTTGTGGAATTATTTATATTGACTACATTGGAAACATGGCTGATTAGCAGTGATTGCCACAGTAGTTTGTGAAGACTTACAGATGGAACTCCCACTATCCTTTATGGACAAAACTTCTTGATATGTATAAGCTGAAGTTTGACATTCGGTGCCTTTTTTTAAAGGATGGCAACTGAGAAATGCAAAAGTGGGCATAAAGTGGAAATTAGAGCAGCGGGTATAAAGGAGAAATGGGAATGACTGCAAATTTGCAGTATAATTTTGGAGGTACCTATAGGCTTCCATTAATTTTCAGACTTTTGAGTGTGGGTATGACACTTTTGTTTTTCACACAGCAAAATGAGGGTTTTGGATCTCTACCTGAGCTAGGGGAATTAGTTAATGTTAACAGTGAGGATAAAACTCAAGGATTATGTATGTTCTTATGTCAGTCTGGTCCATTGTTTTATACAACATTGGTGCAATAAATGACCTTCAGGGAAAGGGTCACCGTGGGATGAAATCAGCATTTCTGGAAATTTGCTATGATTGCTTCTAAGCAGTGGGAATGTTGAAAACTTTGTGGTACTAAGAGAAAGTGCAAAATGCCACAAGCAGAAAATTTTCTGGTTTGCAATGTGGTAAAAGTCAATCTCCCCTGTAACCTAACACCTTGGTTTTGCCCTTACCTATAATTTCTGAAACCTACTTTGTCTTTTTTTCACAATTATAGCCAGTAAAAGACATGAATTTGTTTAAATTAGAACAAACATTTTGTTTAAAACTGAACAAACTTTTTTTTAAAATAAAATTAAGAAACCATCATTATTGCTATTCACATTGCAATAATATTTTTGCTTGGAGAAAATACTTCTTTAAATTTTTAAGAGAGGTCTTGATTCTTTGATGTAGAAATACAGTTGAAATAAATGTCCATGTTAACTAAATCCTGCCTCTATCCTATTGAGGATAATGCAACTGAATATCAATTGCACTTAATTAATTAGTTTAACTTTACAGCAGTTTGCAAATAATCCCCATGAGTTTTGTTGCTGCCTACTTGCTTGTCTGTACTTATTATTATGTTCACAGAAAGCATAAACATAATTAAAATGCTTTCCTAGACTTTTTTGCCTCCTGTGTCAGCATGTGTACTTTGTTTTTCATGCCACTTCATACAGTCTTATGAGTCATGCTCAGATCTTCAGAAAAATACCTTAGAATTATCTGGTCTGGTATCCTTCAGGCCTGTACTTGGACCCCTAGAAATGACAACTAATTAGTTGAGCTCTAAGGAGAAGCAGGAAAGAAGATTCAATTAAGGACTTCAATGGATTTTTCTTTTTTTAACTGGAGATAGTGATGATATTTGTTTGACTGACAAAATATTTTTGTTAGCTTTCGTGGTAATTTCTGATACCTGGAAACTTGACACCTAGAAATTCTGATGAAACAGACTTGAATAGAGGTGCCCTATAAGGAAATAAGGTTTTGTTGTGTAATATGATAATATAACTAATTAGTGTTTTAAAAAAAGTTGTCTAATGTTCATCTGAGCACCACTGCTGACTCTTCAGGGCTGGAAGTATACTAATATAATCCCAGTCTTGCTCTCAGAAAATACTTAGATACTTTAAACATTTTAAATATAGAGTGTCAAAAATTCAGCTATATTTTTCTTGAGCTTGCCAAGAGAGGTTTTTATTGTAAGGAGTAATTTCTGTCTAGAACATACTGTATATCACTTCATAAACTGACAGTAAGACTGCAGCAGGGGAATGGCCACATGAGGAAGTTCCTCCCTGCCCTTGCCAAAACGCAAAGAATACCATTTAATAGGTATATGTAAAGGTCCAAGACTCTGAAAATGTCAGTCCCTCCAGAAATATTCTGAGCACTCCTCATGTCCTGGTAAAATGGTATCCTAGACTTGAGTGAGAGACTGTCTCTTACTCACAGTGTTCCTGTGAGAGTCAATCAGACAATGTCATTTCATCAATCATTTGGACTTTGTTAAACTTACAAACAGCACCATTTTTCACCAAGTAAAATCCATGTAAAACCAAAATGTTTTACCTAGCCCAAATGCAAACTTTTCTGAAAGGACACTGAGAGTTTTATAAACTCTTTCATATTTGCAGCTATTCCCCATGAACCATGAGCACCTTTTAACTCCACAAGAGTAGGAATGCCAAACTCTTTAATTTGAAGGAATACCCTAGATATATTAAGCCTTAATTCAAGACACTAAAGGCAAGTTGGAGATTAAGGCAATAAGGCTGACTGTGAAAAGAAATCACTATGTATAACTTGGCCAAATAAAAAGTATGGAGCAAAAAGGTTATGATATTTGTTAATATACCCTTGAAAAGGCCAGATACCAAGATAGGGGATTTCTTACTTTAGAATGGTTGGATGAAATTAAGCAAAAAATCAGCTTGAATCATTAAATACCCTTTGGGGTGAGATGAAATACTAAACAACTGAAAAGCCTCACAAGAAAAGCAAGATAAAATGGAAAATTTGCATCATGTGAAAATCATTCTGTGATGGATTTGGAATGTATCTGCGCTGCATTAGGAATGGATAAATGGTATAACAGTATTCCAACACTGGGAATTCCTAACCAGGATTGCATTTAGCCACTGATACAGAACATATAGAACACAAATAATCAAGACTGTCTTTCCACAGTAGAACAGTCACCCTGGGAAATTTACCTCTGTGTAAAAAAGCATAATTGTATCCACTTTTTTTAGTAAGATTTATTGGTAGTTCAGAGTTATCAGTATGTAATTATTGTTCTAGAATTTTAATTTTTTTTTTCCTACCTAAATGTGGCCAGGTTTGCTTTTTTCCTTTTTTTTTTTTTGGTTTTTTTTTTTTTTTTTGGTTGGTTTTGTCTTTACTTTTTCAAACTGGATGAGTTGCAGACATGCATGTATAGGCAAATTTAGCACATAATACAGTGTAAAAAAAACCCCAGAGCATCAGAATGAGTCTAAAATACATTGTAACTCTTGCAAAATAGATGTTGTCTTTACTTTGCAGAAGGGTTTTATCGTGCTCACAAATATATATAGCTGTGAGTATGTCGAAAGCAGCTAGCACTGTATCGCTTGGCTGAGTGGGAGGTGATGCAGGACTGTGCTATTAGTGAGCAGGAGGTGGGAGGTGACTGGGGCTGATGGGCAGGTTGGATACAGTATTTATATACATATGTTTACAGGTATATTTAGATGTGATATAAATATACAAATGTTAAATCGATGCAATAGCTTGCCTCAAAGTGTAGATAGAATGATGTAATAACTCAGAGTGAGGCAGCATAGTAGAGTGGACTTAGCATACAAACGCACAATTTTTAATTTTGGTATCTGCACAATTGTACCTTCTCGTGTGTTCTTCCCCGTGTATTCTAGTTTTGGCTGGAAATCCATGTCTAGATAAGGGATGTGGATTATATTTCATCTCTACTTGTAGCTTAATGTGGCATGATTGAGAAAAAAATGATGATGTCTGTAGTGGTGAGGGATGTAGAGATGTGGGGAATAGCAGTGGAATAAAAAAACCTCTATATAAGGGTTTAATATAATTTGCCTCATCTTAACTATTTTCCCTATTCTCTTGGTCATGTTGATGTTCCACTTATTGATTTCTGTTATTGGGTGCACTCAACTGAAGACATACAGTCTTCAGAGACTTTCTCAATTACTGTTTGCTAATTAAATTAGACTTAAGATTATTTTAATCATAATATTATTTTTATTTACTTTTTAGAGTGTGTACAGATTTTCCTCCAAATTGACTGAATATTTTCAATATCTCTCCAAATTATCTCTCTGTCTGTTAGTCTTAGTGGAATTTTGACAGGCCAGATTATGTTTCCTAATCCTGACAATGAACAGTAATTTGAACATCTAATTGTCCATCCCTGTCTAGCTTCCTTAATATTTATTCCTGTCCTTTCTCTTTCTGTCCCTGCTGCTGGATCCTCTCATATATATCTGTATGTCTAGGCTGCATATGCCTAATTGCTTCTTTAGGATCTATCCAATATGATAGATGCAGCTTTCTTGTCCTTCTCTATTCCAGCTGCTTTTTCCAGGTGAAATTCTAATGTAATCCAGCTGGCAAACTGATGGGTCTCACTAACTTTCCCTTGCTTCCATTTCCAATTTAATAAACACAGACCAGTATAAACGTATGGGTGTCCCTAATTTTCCTGACATTACTGGTGGTGACTGAGAATTTGCTTGGATTTTTTCAGGAGGACTCATCCTGCTCCTTGTTTGGCTGAAAATACAGATGCCACTGGTAAAATTCAGGCCTGTGAGAGAGATGCAGTGAACCATAACTAGATCAAAGGACACAGAACTATTACTGGTATGAGGGTAAAGTGTACATCTGTGAAAGGTTGTAGAGAAGGCTGGGAACCTGTGCAGTGTAGTTCATAATACCCAACAATTTTGATATGTTTGTGGCTTAGGAATGGTACTCCTCAATTTACTGAAACAACACAGACCTTGCACCACTTGCTCATTTCTATCATCCCCTCCCTCCATCCCTGTGGTGAGATGGAGAAGAGAATTGACAGCACAGAAAGGTAAAGATCATTTTGAGTTAAGAGCAATTTACCAGAAACAGCAACAAAAGAGGAAAATGATCAGTGACAAAGCAGTAATAACAGCAGAGTGTGCAAGAGAGGTGAACAATTCACACACAGCACTCACCTCACAGGACCCAGCACCACTGACCCTGCAAAACCAGAAAGAACACTGATGCCACTCCAACCCCCTGGCAAGGTGAGAGATGGTATTATATAGGCCCTGTGTGCTGCAAAAATTAATTCTGTCACTGCCAGAAGCAGGACAGTTGTAGATTCTGATAATATGGTATTTTAAAGGAAAAAATTCCATCATTTAAGCTCAGTTTAGGCTGCTGAACTAGTTTAAAAGTCCAGTTGATACATATTCATGCTATAATATACACTGGATTGAGTAACTGCTGTGTTATCATAGATGACAAGATGATGCCTTGGCATCAGTCTTGGATTTTACCTCTAAAAAACTCCAGAGAAGGAGGGAAATGCAGTCATCGACCAGTACAGATAGATTCTGGTAGTGCCTCAGACAGACCAAATTTCTTGCCAAGGCTTTATGGCAGCCCACAAATCTAGCTGAGCTTTCCCAAGTGCAGTCCATCATGTCCAGACAAATATTTAATTTGGCAAATTTTACTTGACCTCTTTACTTAGCTTCTTACCACTAACTGGAACAGCACACTTGGTGTCACTAACTGGTACATCAGAAAGTAGTCTCTAGCAGTTTTAGCAGCTCAGCTTCAACACTCAGAAAAGCCCTTAGAAGTATAATTTTCAAATAAGCTTTAGCATTCGGCCTGACCCTGAGGGTGCAAGACTGAAAACCACTCATATGAAACACTGCTTCTTTCTAATAGTTGCACTGCCCTTACAGGGGACCTACCTTACTAAAGACTTCTTAATCAAAGAAACTGAGTGTCTAGCATCAGACTTTGCCCCACCTCTTTCCCATCCCAGAAAAAAGTTTTATAGTCCTTTTGCTGGAAATGACATAACTTAAATTTTTAAAGTAAGTTTAATCACGCATGTGTTTGCCTTTGCCAAAGGGGAGTGGAATTAAGGTTTCTTTTCATAAGACCCTGTTCACCAAGGTTTTGAGTTTCACTGGGTGAGGCCTGATGGGCTTCAGTCAACAAAAAGAAGATTCCTAGATTCTGAAAGTTTAACAGCTACAGGTTGAGAGTAGCCAGAAGATACAGAGGAGATAAACGGAAATTAACAGACATCACTCACTGGTGCAGTTTGAGATACTGGGTCTGGGAAAAGATTGATAAGAGAACTGAAGAATGAGGACCAAATCAGCATCAAAGACACAGGGATCAATACCCAATAGGAGATGGAATACTAAGAGCTGTGAAATATAGAACCAATGAACGAGAATTTCTTTGGGTTTTTAATGTATAAATATGTGATGAGTCTGGTAAAGAACCAGATGCATGATGGAATGATTTCCACTGCCAAGGGTGGATGAAACAATTTCCACCACACATCCTGGCTGGAATAACATCTTAGCCAGAATAAAGTCGTGGTGGGTTTAGCGCTGGCTAAAATCACCAGTGCATTACTCATTTCTTGCTGTGAAATACAGATCAGGAGAAGGGCAAAACAGGCTTAAAACTTAAAAGGTAAAAAGCAACTTTATTAACCGGACTACAAGAATAAGAAATATCAGAATAAAGTCTCCAGAACACCTTTCCTCCCCCTGACTAACTTTTTCCTTTCCCAGCTGACCATGGGATGTTAAATCAGTACCAGCTATACAATAGTCTTTCATCAGTTCCTGTAGGGAGAGGAGTTTTCGCTTGTCATGCCATGGAGATTTCTCCACAAGAAACAATTATCTCATGGCTTTTCATTTCCACGAATAGCAGCTGCCCAGGAAAAGTTCTGCATCATGACATTCCTCCCATTTTCACAGCCCTTCTAAAGGTGTTTCCATGGGCCATGAACTCACGGGGTATCATTTTAAGGATGAGTTCTTCAAAGGAAAAGGTTCTCTTCATCTATCTCTGTGATCATCTCTGGGAACAGAGGTTTTCTTCTTCTCTCCCTGGGGGCAAAGGTTCTTCATCACTCTCATCTCTCTCTGTTCAAGCTTCTCATGGGATCACAGCTATGCCAGCATCTGCTTGGCTTCATCAGTGGTTGCCTCTGCTCACATCTACAGTTTGAACACTCCCATACTCTCACGAGTTATATTTTATATGAATTATATTATATATGAAGAAAGTATTTTCAGTACATCACTGTCCATCTCCATGGCTCTATCAAAAGAATATTTCAGCCCTATTAAGCATCTCCTCATTCTCCTTCCATCTGAGGCTTGACTCTTTCTTTACTGACTTCAGTGTTTTCATGTCTTCTACGTGTCCCTACTTGGTTCTTTTCTCTTGAGGAGAAAATCGTGGTCTGCAGGTCTCAACCGTGCACTGGAAGGGTTAAATATTCCCAGGCCTGCAGATGGTTGTGGGCAGTGGCCGCTGCAGTCATGGTGTTGGATTTCAGGCCATGATGGGCAACTCCCTCTGTCCAACAGCTGCTGGGAGTGGGGGGCTCGGCCTGGAGCCGTCAGCGTGGGCTGGGCTTGGGGGAGGTTTATTGTTGGCGAGATGTCAGCAGCTGTGGCCTGGCCCTGCCTGGGCCCAGGACCCCACAGCCTCCATCCCCACCCGGGAGCCACTGGGGTTTGGTCCGGCCTACCCCAGGCCTCACAGGCCTCACAGGCCGCACAGGCCGCACAGGCCTCACAGGCCTCACAGGCTGCACAGGCCTCACAGGCCGCACAGGCCTCACAGGCCTCACAGGCCTCACAGGCCGCACAGGCCGCACAGGCCTCACAGGCCGCACAGGCCGCACAGGCCGCACAGGCCGCACAGGCCGCGGGGCCGGCCCCACCAGAGCTCTGCTACCTTTTGAGGCCGAAAGCAAAGAGTGAGATTTCCTGGGCTTGCTGTCTTTAAAATGTGGATCTCACAGAGGCAGATCCAACTTTTAAATGGTGCAAAATATTGTCAGTTCTCAGAATGAGCCAGCCTGTCCTAGGCACAGAGGAAGGTCCCAGCAGCTTCTCTCAAAGAAATCCCTTCTGTAGGTGGTTTCTTACTCCTTTCCCCAAATGTCAATCAATGTGAAACTACCACAAAAGTAATGCCTAATTCTCTCACACTTCAAAGATGGTGTTGGAGAGCTTCTTTTATTCCTGCAGTTTTGGTGACACTTGTAAAATTGCATTGCTCAGGCTTAAACCCACACTCTACACTTACAGAACATGAGGGAAGAGAAGTGCACTGGAGAGTCAGAGTGCATCCAGTAAAAGCCACTACAGATTTGGACTCCTAGTCAAGATTCAGAATAGGAATGTACATATCTAATTGTTTCAGTTTTATTGTGCACCATTTGCCTTGTATATATCACAAAAATTACTTTAGAATGTCTTCAAAACCTCTTTCCACCTTCTCCCAACCAGCTCCTACTAATATCTGGATCCTTTGGCTTGAAATAATGATTGACATTGTGTTGTGTCTCATGTGTCATCTAAGATGGAGATCCTTTTAAAAATAAACTTGGCAATTAAATCTCCAGGCAACTTCAGACTGTGCATGGCTTTTTTAAAAAGTGAGTGATAAAGAGTATGAAAAGTTTTCAATGAAGCTGCCAGCCCCTCTTCTGTGTCCTCTTTCATTTGCATGGTCTTTGTCACAGATTGCTCGTGCAAATAGAAAGGGATTGTTTTCATGTGTTCTATGACAACTAGGGTTTTCAGAAAACTTGGAATTCCTAACTGGGAAAAAAATATTTTTCAGCTCATCTCTGACCTCCTGTAATTGCTAAGAGTTATACTGTAAGAGCTAAGGCTTCATGCTTCCTTGGCTCAATAAGATATGTCACTTGTATAGAATGTATTTTTTTAGAATAAGAAAATTCTCTTACAATAAAAAAAATCATTTGTGATGAGAAAGATGATGAGGTGGAGCCAACTTGAGCTGAAGTAGCAGCTGCGATCCAGCTCTCAGTAGTAACAGGTGTTTTTAGACATGTTTACTGAGAGACTGGCTGTGATCAGTGCTGTTCTAGGGAAGAAGTCCATGGAGCCTGTCTTTGATTTTTCCCAGGACATGAGACTCACAGGAAAATAGTTTAAGCCCATGTATTAATAAAAGCCATCCTAACTTTGCCTTCACTTGTGTGTGAGTCACCTGTTTGCTTTTCTGCATGGTTCCAGAGGCCAGGCAATACCTTCTGCCCATGGTGTTCGATATGGTGGATGTGTTTCACCCAAATTATACATTTGTACAGTGAATCCCACAAGGCTGTTAGCCCCACAGCTGCATTTCATCCTTCCCTAGTCATCTCTTCTTCTGACCCTGGTCTCCTTGTAGCTTTTGTGCCAGGAACTATGGGAGTACTGAGTATGCAGATCTGGGTAACCAGATGTTGTCACCAGCTTTATACTGCTAGAAGACCAGAAAAAGTTCTGGAAAGCACAAGGCTGTAACCCAGCAATGAAACCTGTTTTAGCAAATGATTGGGCACAAGTGAATTAAATGTCTTCTTGTGAGCCAGTTTGGGAGGAAACAGGTGGTACATGGTCATTACAATGCACAGAGAACAACTCTTGGGATACAACTGGAAATAATTCAAAAGACAACAGTGAGCCCATTGTAAATAAAAAACAGGGTATGATGTAACTGGCTTGTGATAGCAGGGGTAACCAGTGGGCAGCCAAGGACATAATGTTTTGTTCTCGTGCATTAATCACTAATGATGTGGAAGCAAATGGCAGCAGCTTAGGTGAGTGATTCCATGTCTCTGCTGTGCTGTTCTCCAGTTTGCCTTCTCTGGTTTTAAGGGAGAGCCTCCAACTGTGTTTGCTGGAATAGATCAATAAGCCTCCTCATAAATATTGGGGAAGGTCACTGACAGTCCAACAGGACACGAAAGATCTGAACACAAGAGTTTTCCTGACATTAATAAATGGTGACTTTGTTATGGAAAAAAAAAAAAGTAGGCACAATCCTGAAATTACAGAAATAAACATTGGTCTTCCTGATATTTTTAGATACTGTCAGCTGACAGGGCAGATTGTGAAGGACTGAAAAATGACGAACATAACTATGACTCTCTTCCTCCCCCCTCAAAAAAAAGAAAGGGGGGGTAGGGAAGAGAGAAGAAAGAAGGCTCTGCTGGCAGCTTCAGGATAGTTAGTTTCAAAAGCATGTGTGGGGGAAAATATGAGAAACAATCTTGTGGGATTCAGTGAGGAAACACTTCAAAAATATAATTTGATTAGGACACAGCCTGTATGATTCAACGAGGGGGAGGAGGTATTGCCTGGAATATGCATCTGACAAACTTTTACATCAAGAATTACTAAATTACTGTCATGCAGCCATGAAGTAGGGGCCAAAACTCTATTTTATATTTTTTTTTTACAAACTCATGAACTGCAACTTTTTGAGTTGTTGGCATCTATGACGTGAATCAGCACCATGAGGTTACTTTTGCTTCTGGCTCCATTGATGTATTCTACATTGTTATTTTTATCACAGAATCATGTGCTGCCTACCCTTCCTAAGTTCTCTGTTGGACTGGAGAGCAGGTAAAGAAAAGGAATCTTTCTCTGTAGTGAGCAAGAGAATGTCAGTTTTGATATGAAGATGATTCAGGCTTTGTGCCTGATCAGGTGGACTTTGGTATCATTACAGAACATAATTTAGTCACTGTCAATTGTTTTTTATTATTGTTTACTATTTGTTATTTTATTATCTGTATTGCAGCTGTGCCTATAAATACATTATAATGAACATGTAGCACTGATCAATACCAAGGAAAATAACTATGTGAAATCAAAAAAGATGTAGAGTATAAGAAAGACACAATTATTTAGAAAAGTATTTAAGCATTTAAAGGCTGCAGCCTCTAACTTTTAACTGTAAATGGAATGTAGAATGCTATATTTTGCATCATAACACAAGGAGATTGGGTAGAATCACAGGGTGGGACCTGCTCCACCAGCAAAGGAAATACAAAGGAGAGAGTAGGTTCTGAAATATTTTTATTGACATTTCTGTCAGGGCTTCAAGTAGGATTATGCCATGTACAATTTGTACAAATAGTAAAATGCCAGTCATTTTCTTTCAAAGAACCGAGCTCTTACCACAGCTTTCCCTTTTTTTTTTAAGCTGTGACCCTTAAATCTGGTTTTCAGTACACTCCTTCACGTGGAAAGTTGTAGAGTGTAATTTCTGCTTCAGATCTAGACGTCAACCTTCTGGAAAGCAAGCAGCCAGAACATGGCTCTCAGTGCTCTCTGGCACCTTGCTAATGACCTACAGTTGAAGATCTGTTTTGTTTTGAGGGAAAATGAGAGTAAGTAAATATTCAAAAAGCAGGTGACGTGCTTAGTACAGTTTCTGGAGAACCTGCTTGGAGAAAAGATACTGTGTGCCATCTCTGCTTTTATGCACTTATCCTAAGTAATTTTGGTATGGAAGCTTTAGAAATGCATTGGGCTAAAGAGAACACTTTATTTCTAAGAGTTGCTGTCAACAGAGATAAATTCCAGAGGGGACAACAAATACTTTATCCTTCATGAGCATGTTGTTAATATAACATGCTGTGATTCAGGAATAATCTTTTATCTTAGTAGTGATTTATCTCATTAAAAAAAGGAAGACATTTTTTTAATATCTATTGGCAAGATGGTATCTTTTGTCCTTCAGATATTTAGGAAACCTAGAACTTGTGCAGAGCCAAATGAAGCATTGGAAAAGATGTTTATTTGCACCTCATCAATTATAAGATTATTAGCACTGAATGAAAGTAGAAAATTGATATCAATATGACATACTGTTTTGAGGTCTATTCTACATAACAAATTGTTGTTTATTAGATGTTATATAGTTATTTAGTTCAAGTACACAGTTTTGAACATTTTCATTGAAAGTACTATCCTAGAGAGAATTGGACAGAACTATTAATATTTGCTTTATGTTTGTGTTTGCAGGCCCGATTCAGCAATATCTGCTTAATCACATTTCATTCCTTCACTGAAAGTCCACTGTAATGTACTGAAACGGGACATTTTAATTACAGGCCTATGCCTGATGAGCTGAACTAGAAAAAAATTGACTGAAATACTAATAATACTCTGTCTTGCCCTAAGTCTTGCCACTTAAAATCATTAGACATGTGATTGCTGGATAATCTCCTTTGCCTTAATGTTTATCTGATTCCAATGAAAACCATGAAAGGGCACAGGGTTTAAAGCAAAAACTTTCCCTAGTGTTATACAAACCAGTTAATTGTTAGCCACTCATTTTTTCCACCACACTGTTAAGTCAGAACATTTTAGGGATGGTATAATAATCCTTAAACTAAAGAATGTACAACAATAAAGTGTTTAGAGTTTGAGAAATTGAAATCAATACTGCCTTAAAAAAAAGAGGGTTGTAATTTGATGTTTTAGTTCAGTGCTGGATCTATAAATAGGTTGTGGATTGTTGGCCTGTTAATTTAGGGTAATTTAAAAAAAAAAACCCAACAAACAAAGCTATGAATGTCTGTGTTAATTAGATGGTTCATATAACTGGGGCTGGGCTTTTGAAAAGGGCTGTTTCATTTGCTGAGGAATTCATTAGAACACATAGCAAAAATGAAAACTACCTCCCCTAATAATAATTATCAAGATCAGAATTATTAAATTCAGACTCAAAAGGTCAGAATAAAAAATTTGCAGGTATACTGAGAATTCAAAGTGTGAAATGTGAGGGTCACTATATATCTTCTGATTTTGTTTCTAGAAGTTATTATTCTGATATTTTCAAAACAACTAACTGATCTTTTTGTTGACTTGATCAAATTTGCTAATTTGTTCATTTTCCTTCATTCTTAAATACTGAAAAAATAATGAACATTCCAGAGAAACTGTTGGTCAGTTCCCTGAGAAAACAAAGCCCTGCAAAAAACAGTGATTCTCTGCTAAAATATAAGGTCACAGACCTTATACTTGGGAAAAAATATGAGTTGTTTTATGATACTGCCTCTTCTACTTGTCTGGCTAATGAAAGTATCCAGTTATTTCTAACCTTAGTTTAGAAAATGTTTCTTTTGTCAGCAGTATGAGGAAGTGTATTTCAAATCTTTCTGGAAATAAATGACAGTGACCAACTTTATTAGTGGAAGTTTCAAATGCAGTTGTATATATTACAGGCAAGTGCAGCCTGTTTTAGTTGAGGACAACCTGTAGCTTCTTCTCCGTTACCAGGAGTGGAAAAAATAATAATTCTGAATAATGTACAAACTCTATCAAAAAGCAGAAAAAGTAGAATTATATCGTTAAAGACAAGAGCTCATGAACCCTTTCTGGAGAAGCAGAAATTCTATTAGAGAGTCACAATGGTGTTTCTTACAAAAAAGAAGTGATGCTTTTCTCTCATTTTCTAATTATCTTCTATTTTCTCACAGTGTGGCTCCTCACATCTATATATAAACACTTAGAAGTTGTTGTATAATCTAAATAAGCTGTATAGAAAGCGATGAGGAAAATGACGTCTGCAGGATGTGGCTCATCCCACATATTTAAATCACTATTGACAAGCTTCTGACAACTTTTTAAACAGAAACGCTTCATATTTAATTTGTTCAGCCATTCCTCCTTCTCAGTTTCATTCTTTATCAGTTTCAGATAGAGTCTCAGGTTATTACACGGTTGGCAGGAGCCAGGACTTGCAGAGGCACCACGGCAAACAGCATTTATGGGTCAGTGAATTGCTCACTTCGCAGGAACACTGCGTTGGGACAGGTTTAGCTCATTTTCCTAACCACAGAGTACAACACAAGTGTTTGGAGAGCACCTTCTCCAAGTGAAATTGGCATGATTCACAGTTGCATCCAAGCCTATTGTCTACTGCCACATCCACTTAAGCTTCAAAACAAGTTCTTAATGAGTTTAATCATATTTAAAATTTTAATCTTTCTCAACATTATTACAATTGCCTTTGGCAAAAATCAGATGTATACTGAGCTCCACATGACTCAGCCTCAAACCAGGTTTTGTGTATTCAATTCCTTGTGAATCACCACTTCTTTAGACAAGACTTTAATTTTTGGTGTTTTTACACCTTTAATTACATTATTGTATATGTGATTAAAGAGAGTATCTAAGAAATGTTGGTGACTCTTACAGACTTATTCACCATCTAGTCAAGATGGAATTGAAATATATCCTTTCTCTTCCTTTCCCTTTACAAGCTGACAAAAGATGAGTGGGTTTCAGGGGTTCTTTCTGGAAGATATCTATCTATTCTTGCTAGGTCACATAATTAGAAGTGGAGATTGTGGCTTATTTTATCTCAAATAATAGCTTTTTTGAATCTCAAAGGTCTTCCCTTAGCTCTTCCCTTAGCTTCACACCTACAAATAACATGATCATTTTTGATTTTGAGATCATCTTTTGTGGATCTGCGATAGTGTATTTTATTCTCTCTTCCTTGCACATTCCTGACATATACCTGTGTGAACTTTGAAAGGGATTCTGCAAACCTTAGTCACAGGGAAGAATACTGTATTGAACAATAATGCTATTTTAAATGCAGCTTCTCTATTCTGGAAAGTAAGCCTGAAAAATTAATCCCTCAATCAGCGTGGTTCTAGACTACACTAAAGGTACAGAGAGGCTTAATATTTCATAGAAATTGTCATTCTTCTTTTTATAAACCTCATCAGAGGTATATTATAAAAAGCAACATTTCATCATCAGTTCAAAGTGGATCCTGATTCACTGATCTCTGTTTTTGACCCATAAAATACAAAGAAACCCCGAAACTGTGTAAACCGTACTGAGCTTGAATTTTGGTTTATGTTTCTGAAATCACAGATTTCCTCAAAACAAAAATGACCTCTAGAAATGTGAATGAACTCCTGATATCTTACTGATTATTAGTGTGAGATGGAATAATGACAAGTTAAACAAGAAATAGTAACAATTAGTAACAGCTAATTCTTTCAATGTTCATATTGCCAACCAATGTGCACATACACACGCTATTTGTATTTCTTATTCTATATCATGATTGCATTGTTATTCAGAATGGTTTGAAGCTCCAGTAAACTCTCTGGCAGAATCTACAAGATATACATTGTGACACTGTGAAAAACACTCCTGAAAAGCTAAATTTAAATCCACATCTCCCCTTTGTGCTCACTTGCATCATCTAACGCTCAGTTGAATTTAAGACAACAACTTATGCCATGTTTACTGTGTTTCATTATGCATGTACGTTTTCCCGTGTGTGCACAGTTATATTTGTATTTATAAACACCAAACTGTGCCCATCCTTTTCTGAGAGCTGTGGGTCAGAGGGAGAAACTCTCTCCCAGTGTCACAGAAGAAAAATGAAGTGGCCAAGAGCTTTCATGCCTGTCTTTGGCTCCTGTATCCAGGGATGACATGTGGGATTGCTAGAGAGGGAGGGAAAGAGAAATGAAAATAATAATAATGAACTTAGGCTTGATCTTGCACTCTGCAATCTGGACCTAGGAGAGGAATCATCATCAGGTTTTATTTCAGTACGTGTCCCTCATTTAATCCATTGGTAAATATCAGTTGCAATTACAAGGACTGTTCTATTGAAGTGTGTTACTGCACAGTGTCAGTCTACTAAAACCTTTACAAATTCCCTCAGTGAGTTGTTTCAGATTATTTTAAGTGGGAAAAAAAGGATCAGACTATAATGACACTGCATTTTGTAATTAAAAATTTCAGCAGAACATACCACAAGTTTTCAGGAGCATGCACATACATAGAAATCAAATCAAACCAAGATATTTGTTTGGTCCTGTGACAATGAATTTGAAACTCCTCTTTTTATTTATTCTTTTCTGAAATTCCCAATCAACTGCAGTCTTACTGCCTTTCTCTTTTTACATAGTTCTTCTTTTTACATACTTCTTTTCCTTCCTTCTTTTATAATTAAGGCTACTTTTTTAGAGTAATATAAGATAATAATGTAGCAATTCAAATATAGTGCACTTTTCACTTTAAAAATATCACCATTTGCTATGAAAGTGCACATTTAACAGAACTTCATGTCAGATATGTGCAAACTCTCAGGCTAGATTTTGAAAGGCAAAAGTTTTTGACTATAGAGCCAGTTTGGTTTATATGGATATTGGTATTGGTGACCTGTAATTTCAATTGCTTAATGACTTTAATTTATTGGAATACTTTTGTACTTTGGTTGTCTGGTAGACTGGTATGACAGGTAAAAAATTTGGGAATGTAGAAGTAATGCATGATGGGAAGCAGAGTATTCTGGCTTGCCTGCTATTGAGAATTAACCATGTAACAATATCCAGACCAAAGAGAAACTACATCCTTACAGAACAGACATTAGAAGCTGTAATTTCAAAATGGCAATCTGCACAACTGGGGACTGTAATCTGCTTTCCTGAGGGCAGTCAGTGTACAGGTTTGGTTCAGAAGACAGACTGGGAATTAATTAAAATACTCTTATTTTTGGTTCTTGCTTTTTCTGTGTTCCAAGGGAAATTATTGTCTCTAGCTCTTTTCCTCCTGTTTCTTTTTCATATTCAATGGTATTCAGAGAATTGTAATATTCATTATAGATCTGCTGACCAGATCTACTGACACTGTGATATTTGCATTATAAAATTTCATTCTTAATAAGATTTTGGCCTTTGTCTAGACCACTGCTAAATCAAGACATAATTTCATGTATCTCTTGGCCACTTTCTTGCCAATGTGCAACAATTTGGGCATGAAAATATCAGTATTCCATTGTAATGCCTTGAGCTACTGTATGTATCTAAATAAACACTTGTGAGAAATCCGTAAAGCAATATCCAAAGACAGTTACCGTTGTAATAAGGAAACAAGGCTCTTGGAGTGTAATCAAGTTAAAATTATGTGCACATAAACAAATGGCATAATTATTTTATTAAATGTGTAAATCACTTTTTGATTTCTAGAATGATTTCTTTTAGCACGTCATGAAATATTTAACATGAGAGATAACAGACTTCCTTACACAGAAAGTTTTTCAACCCTTCATAGAAGAGAAAGGCTGTCATTATGCTTTCTAGAAAAAATGGATTCTAAACTGGTTGAGTCAGGCTTATCTGACATTGCTCACAGTGCAGACTGTTGTTGGTATTTGAAGACAGTCCAGGTCTGAGCTGTAATTATGATGACAGATCTCTTCGTGTTTGTTGGTGCTGAGGATAGACAGCTGTTTTCACTTGCTGGCTTGCATTTTGACAACTGCAGTCCCAACAAATGATTTTGATATTCATACATGACAGAAATAAAAAGATCAAAAATCAAGCATAAAATATCCCGTTCTCCCTCTCTTTATCTGATTTCTGAATCCATAGGAATGTAGGTCTTGAAGGGACTTTGGGGGATTTACCAAGTCCGATCTAAGGCAGTCACAGCCACCCAGAACACATCAGTGTGTGTGGGTTTGTCTCTGCTTACAAAAGGTATGGCTTTCTAGATAAGGTCTGGATTGATTTTTTTCAAGAGGTAGATTATTTTCCTGGTTTTGCTCCAGGATTTCCTTGGCCTAGGTCAAATCAGTTGCTGAATTCTACCTTCCCATTCTGCCCTAACTGTAGGCTTCTCATTCTTTCAAATGATTCATGTCCACAAGAACCCCCATGGTGAAGGTCAGATGAAGAGCTTTAGGTGTTACTCAGCTTTCTCTCTGCTTACCTTGCTCCTCCAATATGTCAGCAACTCTTCAGTCTTATTTTACCTTCCCTATCCTACCATATGCTTGAAGCTAGAGCTGTTACTCTGAGATAGGCATTAAATGAATATGGATAAAAACATAAGCTGTAGCTTCTTGGCCTTCTACAGAGCCATCCTGTGAACTTGTTTCACTGAGCATAAATAACAGCTGTATTTTCCTTCTATTTGTAGTCAGGTATTTCACTCAGTTACTTCTCTGTGCATTTTGTAGGACAGGCTCATGGTAAAATATATATGTCTGTTTATATGGTTGGGAATCAAGCCTGGGTTCTGTGAAAAATGTTTTCTTTCATAAAAATGAAATTAAGAAATCAGTATGTATGATTTTACTAGAAACACATCTGATGGGTATTTGCTTTGGCTAGGGCACTGCCACCAGCCTATTATTACCACATGTATTCAAATGACATTCTATTTCCTACTCTGCATTTCTGAGCAGCAGGCTGCTTTATCTACTGCAGAGTCACATCTACAAAAAAGGGACAGATGTTCCACATTTTTCTTTATGAAACTAGAGAACCTTTCAAATTCACCAGCTAAAATGCCACCAAAGACACATTGCACAATAGATGACATTGTCCTAAAGAAATGAAGAAAATTTACTATTTAAATTCCCAGCAGAACTCACAGGGCATACTTGATATAATTAATAATTGTGTGCTCAATGGGCACACGTAGTAAAAGATAGTCAGTTCCTTCCTACTATTCTAAAAACGGGAGATTGCATATAGATGTCTATTCAAAAAAGAGGATACAAGACTACTGCTAACAACCTGTAAGGGAGAAAGAGGAAGAGAGGATGAGAAAGTTTAATTAACAAGTACTACCCAGAGAGATATTTTGAAGAAAGAATTACTCATAGGATAATAATGCAACTTTGCCAGTGGCCAGGATAGGGAGGAAGAATAGAAAGGAACAGCTCGTTTTTAATGAAGTAGATTTAGTTGCTGTACCTTTAGGAAATTGAAAACACATCTTTGTTGCCCACTTATTTATTTCTTTGCTGTATGTTCCAGTTTAAGTTATAAAAAAGAAAAAAGAGGGGGGCTGTTTTCTTTATTACTCTCTGGTAAGGTCATAGGATCTGATATATATCTTTTGCAAAAGAAAGAACTCTTTGTACCAAAAATAGCGTCAGGAATAAAAAAAAAGTCAGAATAAAATGTAGCATTTTGCCACAGATTACTTCTCAGTCCAAAGTTTTACATGTTTCTGTAGAGTTACAATATTTCCTGGAACTAACAGTTTTCAAAGCTGCTGTTATGGTACCTCTAATACCACTGGAATGGACTGGATCTGTTATGACCTTAGCAGAATACTGCTCTGATGGGGACTGTGGCCATTAAGAATCAGTGTTTTTATTAATCTTATCATTCCAGTAGAAGGAATTTAATTTAAATCTCAGAAGATTTTCTGTATTCCCCTCCATTCTTAAGGCATGCATGTCAATGTGACCAGTATATTTCTTGGAGTATTCTGATATCCTGGAGTAATCCAGGTATAGGAAGGAATATATCAGAAACATATATCTGTCTCAAGTCACTACTCATCGTGTTGACTTGGAAATTTCTCATAGAAGAGAAGTAATTTCTCAACAGAATTGTGCCAACCCATTTTCATTGTGGCAGCTTCACATGTATGACAATTCCAACTCCTTTGGCAAAGGAAATTAGAGATGGAGTAATCTGGCAACAAATAAAGTTGTTCATTGTACTGCCTGAAGAAGAAAACTGGATTTTACCTAATGAGGCTGGATGCAGTGCTTCATTTGGCAAACTGTGATCACATGAGGAATAGTGTTTGCTCAAGATTAACAAAATTGTTTGTGGCAAGTGTAAACAAATGCTATTCTCTGTTTCCACAGCAAAATTCCCCATTTTAGGGAGCAGTAGTCTATCCCAAGTTCTTAGTAAATACTTACATAGTGAGATATTTCAGACACAGCTGATGGGTACTGAAATAAGGGAGACTTCAACAAGGATGTCCTTGAAAGTGAAATCTGTGGTGTATTGTTCAGAACAGGATAATTTTTGCCACAGACACAAGCGCGTTCTCTGAGTTTTGATTCTGGGATGACCCAGCACTTCAGTAATGCCTTGAACTTTTATGAAGCTAATGTTCAACTTGGACCCTGACTGAAAGTGGTTCATGTGTGAGAGATACATGAAAGGGCACTGTAGTGTGTCTTCTTCCCTGCAGTATTTTGTAATACTTGATCTTTGGCCAGCATCACTGAGATCAGATAGCTGATCGTAGCACACAGTCGGAGCTATCAGGCTCCGCACCGTCTTGTCTATTTTATAAGAAATATTTTTAAGCTCTAATATCTGTCCTGCTCAGCAACTCTACCACGAAATTGTTTTAACAAAAAAAAAAAATCACCATTGTTGTGGTGTCAGTTTGGTAATGCATTGGGATGTAAGTCAAGCTGCCTTAATTGATCAGTTCCAAGTGTGTTAAAATATAGCTTCTACTGTGTCATTCAGACACATGACAAGTATGTCCTGCTGTGGGAAAAAAGGTGTTAAAGAGTTTATTTCTTTTGAGTAGATCTCATGATCCATTAACACAAAGTTTCAGCCCTTGTACACAGGCAAAATGTGAAGTAAGATACTCCTATAGCTATGAGATATATTTTAAAGTATATTGGAGTTATATATTCATAATTTTATTTTCTCTGCTACATTCTATTTATTTGTCTAATTGTTGCTTTTTTCGATTTTCAAAATAGTTTAATATAAGTTTAATATAAGTTAAATGTTAATGTGCCATATGCAGATGCTCTGCTTTTTGGGCAGAAAGAGGTTTACAAAATTTCAGATATTAATTATAGAGCAATTCTTTGTTATTACTTCTGTTTTCAGCTTAGGAAACTTGGAAAAAACTAAAATTAATGTTATTAATTTTTTGGAGCAGACATGGCTCATGTAACCTCAGCAATGCTTATATGGCATATGTATGTGAAAGACATAATTAGGTTTGTGGGTCTGAGCTTTTACAGAACCAATATAATACCCTGAAGAGAAGGCTTTTACTCAAAGCTGTATAAATTTACAGCTAAGAGTGAGTTGAATGAAGCTAGACTGGTGATATATGATATTTTGATGTCTTGAGAGTTTGATTTTGGTTTTTAGAAACAATATTGTGATCAATATGCTTCAAGAACAAGAAAAGTGAATATATAGTCCATAGTAATGGTCTATATACTGCCCAACAAGCTGTTCTTTGGTGAGATGGAATTGCTAATGAGAATTTCTGATATTTTTCTACTTTTTTTCAATAGTTATTAATCCCAAAGCCAAAATGGAGTGAAATCAGAAATTTTGACTGGTGTAGATCTGGTGAAAGTAATATTAAAGTTAGTGTATTAAAGGAAAAGGGAAATTTTATATGTGAGAATTTCAGAGTGAAGATGAGCGAGCTGGAGAGTTCAAGATAGATGTATACTGCCAACATGCCTTGACTTCTCATGAAAATTTTTGTTTATCCTTAAAGGCTTTAAAACATATTTCAGGAGCATCCCCCATATGATTCTGATATTTCTACTTGCTCCTCCTTCATCCTTTTGTTCCACAGCACACCGTTGGAGCTAGCAAGCTCCATACAGTAGAGAGAATAAAGAGGAAGATGATAAAGCAGAGGGAAACAAGAAGGTCTCATACACTTTGTACCTTTCTCTTTCAATTTCCAAACATCCAAACATAATACCCCAGAAGAGAGGTCTCAGTGTCCACTGCCAGTCCTACAGTTGTGGATGGAACTGCTAATTTTGCGTGGTTGTGGTGGAACACCATCTATCAGCTGAGGTACAGGCAGCTGCTCCCTCACTGCCCCAGGAGGATGTGAAGAGATTTGGGAGAGTAAAAGTAAGAAAACTCCTGGGTTGAGATAAAGTTTACCAGGTAAAGCAGATGCAAAACCAAACAAAGACTTAATTCACTGCTTCCCATGGGCTTCGGCCATCTCAAGGAAAGTAGGGCTCTTTCATGTGTAGCAGTGACTTGGGAAGACAGATGCCACCACGCCAAATTTCTTATTCAATTCACCCCCTATTTCTTACTCAACACCATTTTCAGGACAAATCCAAAACACAGCCCCATATTGGCAACTATAAAATAAGTTACTTCTGAGAAGAATTACTGGCAGCACATGTGTGAAAGCTGGTATGACAGGGCAGGTGAACTAGAATGTATTCAGTGGTGCATAGGGATACAGGTTTATCATGAAGATATAGGAGGATATTTTCTATTTGGAATATTAACTCTTTCTCTGCTATCTAAACAAACTTAGAACAACTATAATTTTGATTTGTTAGAGTAACTTAAAGAGGCAGGCAATTTCTTTGTTCATTCAGTATTAAGTCTGTTCCACTGATGATCTTTATATGAAAAACATAAAATTTGCCATGTGATAATGGAGTTTCAAAGAAGCCTGTATTCTGTGTTGTCTTCAGCTTTTTAGATCCCAGTATCTGCAGTCTTCTCAAAGTGCAAGCTCTCTAACAGCTCTCCTGTTTCTTCCAGGAGCTTCAGGAGCATTTCTTAATAGTCTTTTCAAATTGAAATTTTTTTTAAAAAATACTTAAATTCTGTTTAAGAAATGTTAAGCAGATTTCAGAATTTCTGGTAGAATTAGAATTCTGTTTTATGACCTATTTTGCAGTTAATGCATAAATTATCAAAAAACATGAGTACACTGTGGACAGGTGTCTTTTCTAAGGCCCTTTTTGGTTGTGCTGATTCTTACTTTAATCAAGAGATGCAGAAAGACTTTCTCTTGCACTCTCTCATCTTTGTGTTGCACAGACTCCGAGGTAGAGAAGAATATAAATGACTGAACTCAGGTTTTGGCTTCCTCACTTACCCTAGCCTTTGTAGAAACACTTAATAATTATTTACATCCTTCTTTGGCTGCAAACTCGGTGTTCAAGTTGCATTGGAGTGAATTTTAATTTTTAAGTTGAAATCATGGTCTTTGTATGAGCAAGTGAACCTGCTGCACAAGCACTAAAATATACAATCCAATCTAAATAAACCCTTGAAACAACTTCAGGCTGTTGTGGGATGTCAGTACAGAGAGGATGGGAATCATTTAGTATCCCAGTAAGCTTTTAATAAGATAACCTATTTCTCAGTGAAGATTGAAACAGATAATGAAATAAAGTAACTTCTATTTTTCCCATTTTCCCTTCTTCAATTAGCTGTGAAGCAGATTTTGGTTTAAAGCTCTATTAGAAGGAAAAAACTGAGCACACTAACATTTTTATGTCCTGTAACTAGACTTCCCAGAGCTGCCCATAACTGGACTATGGATACACAGTCATGAAAAGCCTTGTTTCATGATACAGTAATTTGCTTGCATATGCACAATCTTTGAGGACAGCACATTAGTGAAAGAAGAATGAGAACTCATCCAGGTCTAATTTTTTCATAGAAATAACAATTATTAAAAAGTTAATGGCCTCAAATTGTTTGCTGTCAAATAGGCTTTAATTTAATTACTCAAAGAGTTTGACACTTCTCAAGCTTAAATTAATTTTGAGGTTCTGTGAGTCGAGATCAAGAAGGTATTAAAACCCATAATGTATCATGATATTTGGGCCATTTATAAAAACTAACCCTAATGACTAGCATGAAGGTACCAAATCTGACATACTCTTCACAGGAAGAGTTATGTTGCTGCCACACCTTCAGCATCTCTGCTCTAAAGATTGAAGTAGCATGTAAAAGTACACTTCAACATAAGGAGCAAGCATGAAGAACAAAGGGAAAGTATACAGGGAAGGGAAGCATGATCATACAAGGCAGCATGCAGGGAAAACATACAGGAAATAGCTTTGCAGGGTATTTAGAACAGCTAATTAAACTCCCCTGAAAGATGACTAAAATTTATGTAGAAACACCAATTTTGTGTTGCTAGTAACTAACATCTAGTGCTGGGGCCTGTTGGTTACCTCCAATTTGTTGAACAGTCCAGTTGAAAAACTAAAGAACTCATAACTTGAAGGAAATATTATGCAGAATGAAGTGATCTGCTTTGTATTATTGCTTTAGGCTAAAGGCTTTTTCCCACTCTCTACAAAGGACATTTTTTGATCTTTTTCCTGATCTTTGATTTCTCCTGTGCACCAGAATATGAAAATACATTTATATGTAAGCATATAGGGGTAAGGCAGATATTCACACAGGTGAACACTCAGTATTTCAGTACTTATATCTATTTGAAGGATACACATCTGGAGCATAAAGAATATATATGTGTGTAGATATATATATGTGTGTGTGTGTATATGGAATAGATATATATGTAGGGGAAAAGAGCAATTTAATTTTGGTCAAAAACTTGTCCCTGCTTCCTGGAAAAAAAAAATTGGTTTTGGAAGAAAATAGCTTCATAACTGTCAGGTTCAGCTACAGAAATCATTTAAAAGTAGAGGTGAAGCAGCACACTCTGAAAAAGCATCAATTAATGTTATGAAGTTTTCACTTGGTCTGGCTAGCAAACATTTTCATGAGCATCCTTGTTCCTGTTTCTGGAGCCTGCTTGGCTTTACCACCTTTACAGATAACATCAATGGAATATAAAATAGTATATGGGCATAAAAGTGCTGAACCAAGGCAATGTGTAAATACAGAAAACAGACTTGAATGAAACTGAAGACTATATCTTGAAAGTTTGGAATATCTACTTGATATCCATAACTTCTGCAGCGTCTCAACACTTTTCTATGCTCCTGAGAGACTTTAGTGTAACACTGAAACTATTTTCTTCTTCTGGCACCTGCAGTGACTGTTCTCTCCTTGGTCTGAGCAGTTCAGCTGTGAATGTACCTTTTGGAAACAATGGAGGAGGTAGAACTCAGGAAGGAGAGGTGGGAGGAAAGGATGTGTGTTTACTTCTCATTATCCTGCTCTGCTTTTGTTAGTAATAAATTCAATTAATGTCTGTTCTGCCCGTGACAGTATTTGGGGAATTACCTCTTCTGGTCCTTAACTCCCGAACCTGTTACATGTTTTCTTCCACTTGTGGAGGAGTGACAGAGCAGCTTTGGTGGGTGCCTGGAATCCAGCCAGGGTCCACCCACTACACCTTGACAGTGGGAAGGATCAAATAAAAGGATTTTTAAACACAACAGATGTACACAAGTGCAAGGGACCTACCTGATGGGATGTACTCACATGTTGAGGGAGGAGGTTGATGGCCAGGCCAGGCCATTATCTTTGAATGCTTGTTGTGACTGGAAGAAGATCCTGAGTCCCAGAGAAATTTCCCAGACCTGCTCTCAATCTCTTGTTGAGTTGTTAGCAAAAATCATAGAATCATTAAGGTTGGAAAAGACCTGCAAAGATCAAGTCCAACCTGTGACCAAACACCACCGTGCCCACTAAATCGTACTGTGAGGTGTCATGTCCACTCATTTTCTGTGTGCATCCTGGGACTGACTCCACGAGGGGAACATTTTCCAATGCCTAATCACTCTTCTGGTGAAGAAATGTTTCCAGCTATCCAACCCAAACCTCCCCTGGCACCCCTTGTCCTAATGCTTCTTCTCCAGTTGCCTGGGAGAAGAGCAGACTCCCACCTCACCACCACATCTTTTCAGGTTATAAAGAGAAATAAAGTCTCCTCTGAGCTTTTTTCTTCAGACTATGAGGCATAATCACTTTGAATATTAAAAGAAAACTACTTTTTTTTTTTTTTTGGTGAAGAAAGCTGTTTATAAAAACCTGAACTATGTCTTGTATTATATTTGAAATAGCATGTGAATAGGTAGTAATGTTGTAACAGAATAGGTAATCTTAAAGGGTAGAGTTAAGATTGTATTTGTAACCTTCATATTAATATAAACTGAGTTTCTTAGATAAGCTTGTGTCCTCAAGATTCTATCTATAGTACTGTGCATGTAGAAGAATAAAAGAATACATTTTTATTAGTATTTCATTAAAAAAAAATGTGTTCTCTCATTATGTGATATTTTATCATAAAAGAAATACCAGTAAATACCATAACATAAACCAGGGGTATAATTATGTTTTTTCTCATTGTATTTATTGCTTTATGCCATCTAGTGGTCTCTGCACTTGGTATCAGCTTTAGTAGCTGCAGAACTTTAAACACATTAACAGATGCTATTCTAATGTGACTTTTTCATGTTTTCTTGGTGCATGATTGGATAATGGAAGATCTCATGATGATAAATTGGACAAGTTGCCTTGTTACACATTTTAAGATGGAAAAAATTAAACAAACTTAAATAACAAATGTTCAAAATGTTATTACTAATTTGAACTGATGCCAGGATTTTTTTTTTTTTCAGTGTTGCATATGTGTTTGTTCTTAGTTTTGCTGTAATTTTGACTGTGAATAATGAGGTGCTGAAATAAGTAAGCTGACCAGAAAATGACTTATAATTAAATAGCACTGTGTGGAGTGTTCAAAAATTATAATATTACACACAAAGGTATAATTGCAGTTTTGGGATTTGACTGTCCTTAAGAAATATTGTTGCCCTGAAGGGTGAACTTACTTTTAAAAAGAATGTTGCTTTTGTTTTTTTAATGGATGAAAAAAAAAAAAAAGAAATACCTCTACTTTGCTGGGTGAGAAGAATTTGAACAATTCAGAAATGCTTAATCTGTAATGCTGATAGTGAAATATGAGATTATCCAAATGTGACTGGATAATAAATAGGTTTTGAGATAGACATACTGACCCTGCAACTTGTCCAGGATATTCATTCACATATTTATCCATTCAAGTGCTGAATTTTCTGTAGTAGGTCTGTACAGCAGTAAGTTACTGCTTCTAGAGGAGAGTGAAGTAGTTGCAGCAAATGGGCTGAGACAAACTTGTTTGATGGCTGATTAATTCCATTACAGAAATCTGGCAAGCACAGTTTATACTTTCCATGTGCAATGCTGCCAGTTGCCAATCTTCGTAATGAATCTTGTGTTGTGGATCTTTTTATCTTCTAGAGCTTTTGAACTTTTTTTTGTTCAGGCAACCTGGGTTCTCAAAAATTCAGCTGCAGAAATCAGGAAATAACATTGGTGATTTTTGTTTTCACTGAAGAAATTAAATTAATATTATTTGGGTCTTAAATTTGAATATACTTAAATAAGTGTGATCCTACATTTGCAAAAATATGAAAAAAACCCAACCTGACCTCAATGTTCATTATGCTCATAAAATGTTCATAAAAGTAAAGATTTTTTTAAAACCATCCAATATTTTAGGATTTGGATTGGAAATTTTGCACATAATTCTGGCATGGTATATCTAAATGTAGTTTTTCATTCTGACAATTCATTTCAATCGTAAATGGAGCTGCTAGATTTTCTGGAGTTCTCCTGGAACTGAAGCTGTTAAACTAATTTTTCTATTAAACTAATCCTGATTTTCAATCCCAGCTCAAAGGGAAAAAGTTAATTGTCCCTCTATAAAACCCAATCTTCTATCAGTAGTGATTAGCCATTTGAGATGTGTTTTCTGATTTTCTCTTTGGAAACACCAAACCTCTGCTGTGCATCTTACACCTTAGATAAAGTATAAGATATTAACAAAGGGAAAAACCAAGCACAAGACCCAAATTCACTTTTACAATGGAGATTTTGAAGGAGGAATAGTAATGACTTGAAAGACAGATGTTCCAGCAAAAGCAATATACTTTTACACTGCTGTCAAGCTGTTGAACCACAGAAGCCAGGTTTAACTAAAAAGAAAATCTACAGAGGCCTCTTCTGCTGAGTTGTGTTACACTGTGGTAACAGACTGAGCTTTAATTTTAGTCTGCAGACATGGGCAACCTGAAACAGCATCATTGTCAAAAAAGAGCACGTGCTTTGTTGCTGTACCTTTGCCTCTTTGTATAGTAGAGGTTTTACATGAGAGACTAATGTTTCATTTTATTAAATATTTACCAACAATCTATTGGCCATATGTCATAGAGTTTGCGTGGTGACAGATTCTGTATTCGTCACCTTTTCAGGATGGTTCTGCTAAATCCATGGAGTTATACAGGTTCACAAAGACCTTTCAGGAGGCCAGGTTTTGTTTGTGCTGTCTTTGCTACTGGCATCAGTATTACATTTGTGTTCTGTTGAAATGGTTTTCAGGAATGGGTTTTTCATGACTTTTCTGTGGGATACCATGGAAGATGTCAGGATTTCTTTCTCAAGTACTGTTTGTCTGACAGTATTGTCTTCAAGTGCAGTGACACTTTCTGTATGGAAACATTATTACTCAAAAGTTATAATAATACTTAAAAGGCTCTTTCCATGCTTTATTTATTTATTTTTTTTGTTAGGATTATGCACTGATCTGGTTAATCTTATGTTAAAAGGATGGAAATGATCACAGGTTAAGTTTTTGTAAGGTTTGAATAAGGTTTGTGCTTTAAGCACAAGGGAGGAAGGAGTACTCAATATATTTGCTAATGCTTAGTATTTTTTTTCCTGACAGAAGTTAAAGATGCTCACTGTATGCTTCCCATATTATTTTAAATGTTTTCTCACACAGAATAATTTTTATGTAAGGTGGTAAAATTATGATAATATTAATTTAATAGGAAGTTATTCATAGCTTCTAATTTCTGTAATTGCATAAGATACATTTACTATATAAACATATGATATGTTTGCATATTGTAATGACAAAAACTAATTAGATCTTGAGGCAAATGTATCATGATCTCAAGGTGTATGTTATCATAATTAAAGCTTCCAAAATACAGCTTATTAACCGCAAGAAACAGATAATTGAGTGGATTGAAAGAGAATGTCTTTGATTACTAGGAGGAAGAAGGAAGACTTCAAAGAAAGCTCACTTTCCATGCTGTGCTTATCCAAAATAAGGTTCTCAAGATTGTTTTGCCTCTAATATCATGCACAGCATTGCACAGCAGTAGGCACAGGGTTGTGCCACCTCAGGGGATGTCACCTAGGGGGATTCAAAGATTCCTGCTAGGAAAGGGATTCCCTGGCTCCATTCCCAGCAGCACCATTCCTCTGTCTCCATCACACAGTCAGTGTAGCCACAGACACACAGAAGGAGCTGGAGGTTTGAGTGGCATGTCAGACATTTGTAACTCAGTGTTTTCACATCAATACACCAGACCCCTAAAAGATTATTTAAGGGTTGAAGGTGCCTCCTGGCCCATTGTCAATCCATATTGCAGGTGGGAGTCAGATGGGAAGTCAGGCTGACACAGGTACTCTCATTTCCATTTCTTCAATACCTTGGTCAAAGCTGCTGAGACATCCTAGAGGACTCAGTAGCTGGGGTCAAACAAAGGGGGGCAGAAATTGTGCTGTGACTCACAGATAGAGCTGCCCAGACACTTGACCTCTTCTTGTGGCTAAACACAAGGAAATAAATCAACTCTATGGCTTTATTAATGCTGTGCCAGGCATGCTGGATACAAACACCTCAGTGTAGTTAAGTAGATAATAATTTGGGGGGCAAGCAGTATTTATTTTTATATTCTTATCTCTTTCTTTTTTTTTTTTTTTTTTTTTTTTTTTTTTTTTTTTGTGTGGATACAGAGGAAATACTTGGCACGTAATGAGTTGTTCAGCAATTCAGCCATAATCTCAAATGCAGCTAGAGAAAGAAGCACCATGGCAGCAAGTTCTTTTCTCTTTTAGTAAGCATCTATTGAGCTTATGAGCATTGAAGAAACATAAAAATTAATTAATTAATAGCCACTGGGTGACTGAGACAGGTAAAGGTATTACTGTTACTTGGATCCTTGATCAACTCCACACATTTGGTTTTGCTATGTTGCATGCTAGGAGCACTCAAAAAAGCACATAATAAAAGAGTACAACTGAATTTCTGCCTTGTTTGTTGTGCTAGATTGCAAGGAAGTGTTCTTGCCAACTAGATTTCTCCTGTGTTCTGGAGGGAAATGTTGTAGCAGGACCAATTTGTAAGATGATGTTCAAAACAAAGTCCTGAAAAATGGTGTCTTATTTGAATTTTTATTTTAAAAACTCCACTCAAAACCAGGAGGAAGGCTAAATACCAGACTTATTGCTAAGTGCAAGGATAATTATTTGAAAGAATTAGATTGTGACAGGACAGTTGACTGCATTTTGACTTCCCTATTATCAACAGCTCAATGTGAGTCATTACACAACAATTCTTTCTAGGATGCATTATTTACCATCATCACAGAGTGATAGTAAAATTCAACAGATGCATTCTTAAGTGTAATTTTGAAAAGCATGTTTTGACATGGTTTTCACAGACAAGGTAGGTAATATGTAAAGAAAATGAGGAGCATTTAAGACCCATTCTCAACAGTGAGTCAATCTCTATTATTGTTGAATATCACCACCCTCTAGAAAATGTTGCTGTGATTCTAGTTATAAAGTAGATTTGTGGCAACCCTTTTGTGGAGGTGTTAATAGGGGATGATGTACTTTGCAAAGACAGTGGATGAGTGTTCTTACCTTCATAGCAATTACCTTCATAACATCTCTCTCCTCACAGTCTGAACAGTGCAGGTTTTTAACTAAAGTATGAAAAGTGGATTTTCTTCATGTTCCTAATTAGGCATATGAAGACATATGCAGAGAAGGTTGCCTTTAAATTTTTCTTTCACAATTTAAAGTCTGTTAACTGGCATATTAAAGACTGACACTCAGCTGACCAGTTCTAAACCATGAAAAGCAAAGAGCAACATTTAAATTAAACTGTCCATCTCTACTGAAGAAAAGCAAAAATGGTATAGTAACATATCATTACTATATCCCAATTCCCTAAAAATTTATAAGCTGGAAAAAGTAATTGTGTCAGTTAAAATATCAAGTTTAGCTTGGGAACTCTGGAATACACCTTATTTTTCCCTTTTTAAAAAAAATTACAGTGTTATGTCACATGAGGATCTGCCTTGTGAATGAATCTTGTGATGGAACTGGATACTGTGATCTTCTCCAGTGATCAGGTCAGATCAAGGTTGCTATGCCTAGCTTAGTAAAACTGACATGGAGCACTCTGAATGTCATTTCAGAAAAAAAAAATCCTCCTCAGGTCTTCATGTCCAAACCTATAAAAGAGAAGAAAAGTTCAACACCTGGGAAGTGCTCATTTTTCACATTATATTTAGGGGGAAATTTACTGATCTACAGTAGATAAAAGAAATCAGAGAAAAAACCTGGTAACTTGGTGAAAGTAAATCTGAAAACCATTATTTAAAGCAGTTTTAAAATGAATTTTTATAAAAAAGGGAAAGCTCTCGAAGAAGCTAACTTTTTTTGTGAACTTTGTTTTCTGAAGACCATTTTAAAATCCATAATCAACTAACAAAAATAACGTCTACCAACCAATTTCCTGTAGCAGCTACCATGACTTAAATACCACTTTTTCTATAACCTGAGAAAACACATCTATGAATTCTGTTTGCTTGCCAGGCTTCTTCTCTGTATGGTTGAAGCCCCTTTTTTTTAGGATTCTGAGTTGTTCATGTGTCCCCAGAGGTTTTTGTTAGTGGCTTAATCTCCAGCTCCCAGCTCCCAGAGACCCAGGTGCTTGGAGGTCCCCAGGTTTTCATTGGGAAAGATGCAAAGTTTGAGCAGTGTGAGGAGGGGGCTCAGCAGGGCACTGCAGATGGGTCTGCTGCAGCTCTGAGGAGGGGAGGAGGAGGAAGTAATTCAAGATAATACTTCCAGCAGGATCTGTGTGAAGCCCCTGAGCAAGAGGGAGTTTATGGCCCTCAGCATGACAATGAATGTACTGCTTTGTTACAGAGAGAGAGGGATGGAGTTACTCTGAGACAGCTGAAAGTCAGGCAGTATTTATTTTAAGAGGTTTGAATATAAATAAACTGCTTCAAGAATTCAAAAGGTACCTGAAGGTCTATCTGAAGTCAGGAAGGAGTGCCCTGGCTTGGTGCTTATGGTGCTTATCTGCTGGGAAACAAAGTAATAGAACAATCTGTCTTCCCCTGGTTCATTCATTTCTGATGCCCACAGCAGTCAATGAAGGACAGGAGAGTCTTGTGCATGCCAGGTGCACAATTCAACAATCATCCTCCCACAAAGGCGCTTCAACCCTTCCTTTGTTGCCGAGGCTCGGGGAATAGAATGTACAATGAAGCACAATAGCTTTCTCCGTAAATTGTATGTTTCTACCTCTCTCAGCCTATAAGGGTATAGTATAACATTTCTGTAGCTTTGAGAGTGAGGAGCTTTTTCCAAACCTGTAAAAGCTATTCCAAATCAATTCCTAAGTGTTAGAGTGATTCAACCTTCACCTTCTCTGCCAGTGTATGAAGCGTCAGCAGCCATGTACGCTTTGAGTTCTTGCCAAGTGCACTTACGATTCAGGAGAAAATAGCAAGGAAAAATGGCTTCATGGCTGTTGCATATTAAAAAGGCCTTGAGAATTTTGTATGGAAAAGATTAAAAGATGTCTGCTGTGACAAAAAAACCTGGAGTTAAGTAAGCTGTTGGAAATGGGAGTTGTTTAAACCTGTCATGTGCTCCAGCCCCACATTGTCTGAAGAGCTGTGTTTGCAAGGGGGTACAATAGCTCAGCAGTGTAAACAATTAATATCTGGAATCCTTCTGTCTTTCTAATGTGAAGGAAAACATAGCTGAGTAAGAGTACTTCTAGCATTTGTTATGTGCCCTTCTTTCAAAACTCTTTTTTTCTAAAGAATGTGGGATAGAAATCTGACATGTAACAGGATAACGTAAAACGACAAAAGATGAACTTTCAGACAAATAGAACATGTTGCATATTCCTTCTGTCTGTGGCAGGCTCTGAGGGAATGGCCTGTGTCAGGGGAGGTTTAGGTTTAATAACAGGAGAAAATGTTCATCCAGAGGGTGGCTGGGCACTGGAACAGGCTCCCCAGGGAAGTGGTCACAGCTCCAAACCTGACACAGCTCAAGCCTACACAACCCCTCCTGTGTAGGGCCAGGAGTTGGGCTCAGTAATCCTTGTGGGTCCCTTCCAACTCAGAATAGTCTGTGATTCAGTTTGTTTCAATTTCCAAAAATAGCAGGCAACTTAAAATCAATTATTATTATTTCTGCCCTTTCCAGAATTCTGTAAAAATAATTTTCACAACATGCAACAGTAAAGCCTTGCCATGCTCGCCCTGGTGATTTAAAATGCTTATGTACAAACGATTTGCCTTTGTCTTCAGAGAATTTTGAGTTAAGCCTTGAGCTAGAGAGTGAACCAGCATTTGTTTCTTCTCCAAACAGTGGATGTTTTGCATTATTCGACATATTTTGAGATAGTATCTGCATATATGGAAGAAAAAAGTTCATTTAAGTAGCTTTGTACTCTAAAGCCAGACTTTTTTTTTTTTTTTTGTGATCTAAAAGACAGATAAATCTTCAAAGCAAAGAATTATATTAGAGTTTACCTCTAAATTTTATTATTAGATTTTATGATAGTGGGTTAATGTGAAGCTCTCAGTTCAAATATCAGAGAAGCTGAAATGAGTGAAATCTAGACCTAGTCTGAGATCCTTTTAAGGTTGTTGAGAGAAGTGTGAGTGGTAAATAATGTGTAATTTTCCTCTTACAGATATGGGAACTGTCATTACTCATTTAAAGAGAGGAATAAAAAACCCAGCCCAAAACTATGAGCCAGAAAGCTATCTAGGACAAAATTATTTTCCTGAAAAAAATGTCCTGCTGTGATAATTGTAACCTCCTGAGAATGGGCCTTTATAAAAGAATTGTTGACAGATCTTTTGCAGTTGGGTACTTCAGTTCTTCATTTTGTTCTATTCCTAGACATGAAAAGTATCTGTTTCAAGAACTTAATTCACAAATTGTCTGCTTTGACATGCTAAAGTCTAGCAAAATATGCTAACACAAAAGAACCCTTATTTGCAGTATCAGATAAAGAATGTTAATAATAGAGTGGCTTCAAATTCTTTATTAAAAGCAAATCCAAAGCTATAAATTCCTTTTTCCAAACACATTTTTTTTTTTTTCTGTTTGTGGTGTTTTCTTATGAAGAGGAAGTTTATATATGTTTTTAGAACTCTGTATGTGTACATATGCATATTTGCAAAACTTCATAGAGAGTATTTTCAATTAAAAGTGGTAAATATTTCAGTGGTAGTTCTATGCATTGTGAACAGTACTTTGAAGAAAATTATATCTTGGCAGTGAGAATAAAAGTTCTTATGAAGAGAATTTATATGAATTAACTGGAATAGGGGGACAGAAACCCATGTTTTAATTTTGCACATGGCCCTTTCTGTGTTGCAATAGATTTTAGCTGCCTGCAAATCCCAATGCTGATGGGCAGCATCCCCGTGTTTTCCATGAAGCATCATTGATTTTTTTGTGCCTGGTTGAAATCTCCAGTGAAAGACAGAAACTGGGAAATTACTCTGCCTGCACGCAGTGATAGTTTACTGCAAAGGAACAACAGCAAAGTGGAGATAAATAACTAGATTACACTTTTCACAGTGAATATGCTCGTTTTGCTGTGATTTTAGAAAACTATGTTGTAGTACAGGGTATGGTGTACATTTTCTCTAAGCAATGTTGAGCTGCTGGAGAAGTGATTTTCTAGCAAAGCTGCAATTTAGTTTAGTAGTAGTTCACCACCAGAAAGGGAAAAATAAAAAAAGAAGAAAACCCCCTGAGATTTCTTAAAAAGAGTATTTAGAATGAAATCTCTGCTATAACAATCATTGCACTTCATCAGAGGCTTGGAAATTGTGCCTTGCAATAGAAAGGGTTACTTGAGGTTCTGCTTCACTGAGGTTTGAAGCAGGTTTTTTTTCTTTTTGGTTGTAGTGTGGGAGAATTCTGGAGATCCTTTCTAAATTTTGGCCTTCAGCCAAGTGTGCTTCCAAACTGAAACAAAGATTTAGTAGCTCAAATTTGTGAAGTTGACTCCATACTTTTTCTCCTTGGGATTTGTTTACACCACAGTGGATGTTCTTAATTTGTACTTGGTGCTCGTGTAATAAGACTTGTAAATCTTCCCTGTAACTCTGTACATTAGAAATGGTCTGTTGATTGTGACATATTACTGAGGGACAATATGCCAATTAATTCTAAACTCACATAAAACTGCAGGAAAAATGAGGTCTTGCTTGGGAGTATGGCTGGTAAGAGATCAACTTGAAGGGGTGTGGGCATGGAGCTGCTTTTCAGTGTTGGGTGGAAAAGGCAGAGAACAAATGGTCCTGGATGATGTGGAGAGAGTTTTCCTTGTGTTGCTGCAGAGTAAGTAGTAAAACAGGACCAAAGATAAATAAATCCATGCTGTCCTTTGCAAGGAACTATTGTACAGTATGCTTTATCTACAGCTTTTGAAGGCATGCCACTCTTTAGGAAAAAATGCAATATTTAAGGTGCCAAAAAATGTCAGACCAAGATTTGACATAACTGTGGCTACTGAGTAAATTTTGTGTATGACTCTATAGATTTGATCTTTTTGACTGTATATATAAACATATATGGGAAATTTCTCATTTTTCAATATTCTTTCTCTTAACATTTTGCTTTTTGAACATTTAGTGGTTGGGGTTTTTTCTTTGTACAGTTGATGCTTCATCTTTCTTAAGCTTAAAAGGCTAAGCCTAGTTGTTGGATATTGGTTGATATGTTTTATTTTCTAGAAGAAACATCTTCTTTTTATGTTGGAAACTTGAAGTTCCAAAGTGAAGGCTTTTGTATGGATACATTCTTGCAAATAGATGAAAAATAAATTTAAAAATCGTATTTCTTTTCTTTTGAATTTAGAGCAAAATGCTGAAACATATTTTTTTGGTAATAACTTTATTCATCTCAGTAGCAGTCAATAATATTTAAGTTTACATGAACACCTAACCAATCAGAATCATTACATGAAATACTGTATATAGTAGCTGCTTCTGAACTCCATGACCAGAACTGTTATCACATAAGGCACAAGAGGAAATTAGAATATACCAAGTGCTTCTTAAGGTCACCACAAAACTTGCAATACTTGATGTGTACTCCCTTATTTCAGTAGAAATATAATTAGTATATTTTTATTCAGGCTCATTTTTATTGGGTGGAGCATGAACCTATAGTTCCATGCCTGGCATTTAGTTAGGCACACTGACAGAAAATTAGATTCTTAATTAGATGTGAAGATATAAAAAAGATTTTGGACATCCAAAGTAGCCAGTGAGAGAGCTGGGGCAGTCGAGCTACACTGGATAAATGAAGAGTTTATCCTCTAGCAAGGAGTTTCCAACATCTTTTCATTCAAGACATCTGAAAAATAAGAAGTTCAACATTGCACGTTTGTGGATTTTACATGTGAGTTGTGGCCGCAGGTGGGTTCTGGATTTAAATATTAATCAAAATTTTAAATGGTGTTGAGTAATTTAGCTGTGGAGGAGGGTGTTGATTGTGGCAGCAATGGAAATTTAACAGTTAATGAAGAAAGAAGAATCTCATACCCATACATACCCAGCACAGGATCCTTGCTTTCCAATAGCCCTTGGAACTAGTCATGTAGGAGGACAAGTATCAGGTAGGTATTCATGACCAAGAATCACTCTTTTAAATATAAATTCTTGGCCATTAAGCAGTTGAAGTACTAATAGATTTTGTACATCTTAATATTTTAATGTAGAAAAATATCTTCTTTAAAGTATATTAATTTGAATGAAATAGACAGCCTTCAATACCTAAGCATAACAAAAGCTTAGGTATCTTCATCTGAGTAATGACAATCATTATAGTCTAAATACTGAATAAAATGGCATCATTGCCCATACAATCATTAGGGAGAAAATACCACGGGCTATTGGAGCTTCTTTAGTCCATTTTGAAGCAAATTGCTTGCCAGTAGTTTAAGAAAATTGTAAATTCTGTTTACCATTTTAAGATTTTCCACTTTAATTATGTTTCAAAATGTTCCACATCTTAAAATATTATTTCTCCCTGAGCATGGGGAGCTTTTGGAATAACTTTTTTCGGCTCACTGTGTTATTTAGTTTACCATAGTCAAGTGTTCTTCAACATCTCAAGCCCCAGAACTTCAAGAGTTTTTGTCACCTTTTCACAGCAGTTCATACAATTCTTGTGGTTAGTCAGCATAACACAAGGTGATGTGATCTGTGATGCTGAGTTCCTGGAAAAAACATGACCAAGTTTCCAAAGAATTTAATTTATAAATGAGAAAATTTCTAGCCTCTTAGCAATGAGTAAGCAGCAAGCCTGTAGTTGAAGAGCTAAGGTTAGGGACAGAATTTTTTTATTATCTGTATGTCCATCAGGTCACTGCTTTTCTTTGTACTTCAGCTTCTCGTAGTGTCTTTAATTAAATTTATATAGAAAGAGCTGTAAATGGAGAGTTTGTGTTCTTAAGATCTATGTTTCTAAAGGCAGAGCATCTTTTAAAGGCAGGGAATTTAACCCTCCTAATCACTGGAAGATTGCATCATTTTAAAGAATGTTCACTTCCCTCGTATTATGGTTTTAATGATGAATTTAGTGGGAAGTCCATTCTTCGTAGTCTGGCGGTTGATGCAGTCAAAAGCAAAATAGCTGATGTCCTGAAAGAGCTAAATATGTTGTCTGTCTGAGCAGAAAGAATTGAATAAGTGTAGAAAGGCAATGGGGAAGCTGCAGGCAGCTTAATAGATGTCATCAATCAGAGGAGCAAGCACTGTGCAGCAGGCGCGGGGCTTGTGATCTGTCTGTGCTGAAAGAGGCATCAGGAGCTGGGTGCACTGCACTAACAAATTTTCTGCTTCAGGCAAAGACATAATCACCCTGGCCTTTTCCAAGTGTCTTTTCAGAGGAAACTCCAAGATACTATTGTTGGTAGCATATTAATACTGTCTTATTATAAACTAGCTTGTTTCAAAGTAGATTATGGTGGGGGATGAAATGGTGTTCACCCCTAAAGACTCATAAATGTGTGTTTTCAAACTCAGTTCCACCTGCTTCATGCATCCTAGTAGTGTCAGCATGTTTATAGATTCTATATCAGAATTTCCTCAATGTCTTTCATTTCTGAAAGTGATAGAAGATCAGTTTCTAAAGGCTTTATATTTTTATGCTCTACAATTATAGATTTTCATATATCCCACTAAATATGAAATGTAATTAAATGAACTGGTGGAACTGGGGGGGGAAACAAAAATAAAAATTTAAGTACTTGAGCTACTTTAATATAAAATATATACAAATATATATATATATATTTATGTTATATATAATTATTATATATATAATCTATTACAAACACCCTACTTTTCTTTACTGTCAAAAAAAAAAAGGCTGTTTCACTGTGTCATAATTCTGGCAAAAGAACATCTTAATTATGAAAAAGTGTTAAACTGGAAATTCAGAAAAAAAACTATAACAAAGCCTATTGTTTTTTTCATAATTACAATTTAAGAGTTATCAAAATGGCATGGTGAATTTTGTATTATGCAAATTTTCAGGCGGAATTTACCTGGTAAGGAATGATTCTAGCATGTTCTAGTATATTGCTTGAAGCAGGCATAGTTATGGATAAATTGGAATTTTTATTCTTGTTGGGAAGAGATTATGAAGTCTTGAGGTCTTAAGGTCTTAAACATGTTTAATTCTGTTTTCATACTATACTGTGACATTCTGCTTTTGCAGTACATTTAGGTTGAGATACCCTATGGTGAGATTTCCCAGTTTGATGTTGGGATAGACCATAGAAACACATTCTACTTACAAATGGGGACATCTGTGGTTTAGAATGGGAAGTTTCACTTCATCAAACTCTAATTTTCTCGAGTATTTTGGCTATTGCACCATCTTTGTAGCTTTATCCACAGTAGAGATTAACCAGAGATTGCAATTGCTATATTTTGCTGAGTGTAACTAACATCTCTATGGTTATTTCAGTATATTTTATATCACTCTGCTGAAACAGAAATTCATATAGCACTAGCTGTCTTCAAATGAGCAAATTTTATATTAAAATATAGGTTATATAAATATAACCCTTATGTGTGAAATATCTAAAGGAGTACTGCTGGTAGCACAAATCCAAAATTGCAGCCCCAGATCTGCTACTATGAAAAAAATGATCCCACCCCAAAGAAGCACAACTGGTCAAGAGAGTATTGGACTCTGACAAATCAGCAATATAATTGGTATATTTTTTTATTCTTTTTTATTTTTATTTTTTATTTTGTGTAGTGTTTAAAAGTTGTGGTCTAACTTGTGAAATGTATAATGCTAATGATGAGATTTATGGATGATTGTTATTGAGAATAAAACCTCAGGATACTGCCAAGACAGCTATGTGGGTAAACAGGGGGTTCTTTTCAAACAATTTTCTGACAAATTAGGGTTTTTGAGAACTGTACATTTGAATTTTAGGGCTTTATATTGGAGTTCAATAGGATGTAAAACCAAGTTTGAGAAGTTACTAACTAAGACAGCTGAGAGTTTCTGGTGACCTTGTGACTTGGTACAGCCAAAATTTACTTGAAACTGAGCTGATGTTTACTCTGTCAAAAGTTATATAGTAGGTGCTTAAAATGTTTAGACTTTTGAGTTTATTCCAGTTGAATTTCTTCATTTAGTCAGAGATTTCGACACATGGTTTTTGCACTTTCTTATTTAAATGTACTGTTGCCATGCAGGTGCATTTCTACACTGACATGTGGAAAGTGGCCTGGTTTACTTTCCTACAGAAAAAAGTTTACTAGGAATAAAGTTGGCTTCTGGCTAGATAAAAATAGAATTATCTTAGAAGGAGAATAACACTGGGCCAGGATGCTAAAAATTGTGTTGCAGGGTTTAATTCTGCTTTATTCAAGAGCTTTGTGAACGTGCATTCAATACTGGATATTTTAGACCCCTGTTCAGGCAGGTCTAGGTACAGAAGATAAGTACTTACTCTAAGTTTTGGTGCCATTTGCTCATAATCTTAACCTTGTGGGAAAGATCCTCCTCCTACAGATTTCATAAACTTTTTGCAATGGATTTCATGTGCATCTGTTGGAGCAAGTCCAGAGATGGCCACAAAGATAATCATTGCTCAAACACCTCTCTCATGGAGACAGACTGAGAGGGCTTTTTCACCCTGGAAAGGAGAAATCTCTGGGGGCACCTTCCAGCACCTTTCAGTAGCCAAAGGGGCTACAAGAGAGCTGGAGGGAGATATTTTACAAGGGTATGTAGTGACATAAGAGGAAATGGCTCAAACTGAAAATATAGTAAATTTAGATTGGATATTAGGAAGAAATTCTTTACTGTGAGGGTAGTGAGACAATGGAAGAGGTTTCCCAGAGAATCTGTGGATGCCCCATCCCTGGAAGTGTTCAAAACCAGGCTTCATGGGACTCTGAGCAACTTGTTCTAGTGGAAGGCATCCCTGGCCATGGCAAGGGTTGAAATGAGATGGTCTTTAATGTTCCTTTTAACCTAAATCCTTCTATGATTCATCAGGCAGGAATTCAGGATAATGTCAGACAATTTAAAATCTTTCAGCTCTTTGTCAATTGAAATATTTGTATTAAAGCATTTTTGTTTGCTTGCATATATGTGTATATATATATATATATATATTTATATTGCTTCTGTCTTTCCTGGATTTTGGAGATAGGAAAAGAATTACAGTAATTGTTTCTTGCAAAGTTCACTTTGTTCTTTAGTTCAGCACAATCTACTGGTAGTGGATGTCAGGAAATAATATTTGTAAGAGTTTAATGACAGTTACAGACAGTTAAAAGGTTAAAATACAGTGCCTTGAGCTTGTGTGAGTCCTTATATTGAGAAATAAGGCTAGCACTGAAAGGCTAAAAGGACCAATTAAGATTCATATCTTGTGTTTAGTTTAAAAGAAATTGTTTGTATCATCTTTTTAGCAATGGGAATTGGAATTAAAAGTGGGAACTGCTTACCTTTAAAAGGCCATTTTCTTCCCTGAAGAGCTCATGTGGTGCATAGACTGCAGTGTGTATTCCAGGGCATGAAAGCAGTCAATTTTTGACCCTGCAAGATCTCTTCCTGTGTGTGTTTTGGGAGACTGCGCTCAGGGTGTCTACTCATGCCTTCTCATCAGCCCCATAACAAGCTGGGAAATATTTGTGTTTGAGTCTGTGTGGCAGGGCTGCAGCTCAAGCATCATCTATAACCATACAGAAGCTGCATGATCAGGAGCCACTTTAGAATCATGGAAAACCTGACAACATTCCCTCATTTGAAAGAAGAGAGGTTTGAGTCAGATCTGAAACATTTTTTGAGCAGATAGAGACCTAGGGCAGTGGAATTCTGCAGTAAATTGTAGGCTGAAAGTGAGGAATTGTCTAAGTAAATAATATGGTGGCTAAGAAGGAGTTGGAACTCTATTACTGACCTCATTCTCCCTTTGTTGTCCAGATATTTTTACCTGACCAGCAGAAAAAATTTTGTGGCAGTGGAAGACCTACAAAGGGAGCCTGTGTTTATATATATTCACCAGTGGAAAAATTAGGGTCTCTAGTAAACAAACTGAATGTACTTCTGAAGGGGAGCTTTGGGAAGCTGTCACCTACTGCAAGAATGGACCTGAGGAAGAAGGAGACAAACTACAGCCACTCTAAATACAAGGAACAGGGAGGCTTGAAATTCAGAGTAAGATTTCTGTATGAATAAATTATGATTATAGGGTGATTTTATTGCTTCACAGCAGGCAGACTACTTCTGCTTCCTTTTGGGGGGGGCAAAAGTTGGCTTCTACCAGGTTCTACAGTTTAGAGCTTGGTAATAACTGTAAGTCTGGGCATGAGTTTTCACTGCTATTCTATTTTAAATTTAACAAAGCCTTGCCAGCTTTTGTGTTGTTATCCTAAATTGAATTGTAATGTCAATAGTCTGCAAAAACCCCACCCTAAAAGTAGCTGTTTGAAGCCCACAAAACTACATAATGCCTAGTTTGGCTCTCAGGGCAGTGGTCTGTTCTGCTCAAAATAAAGATAATAAACCTATGGTAGCTTTATTTTCAATTGTTATGAATAACAATATTAAAGCCAGACATTTAATTAAAAACTTGTCCTGTTTGACACACATGGTTACGATCTGGATCTGTACATAATCCATATAGAATATAAAGATTTCTTTACAACAAAAAACTAAGGCACGAAGGGAAATACACTTAAATTTAATGGGCAGAACTCTCTAGGACACTGATATTGTTAGATGAGAGAAGTGAAGCAAAAATAGTACTGGAAGAGCTGACGCACACAAATGCTGAGGTCAGAATGAAAACCTGTTTGTCTGAAGATGGCATAAAGCTGAAGGAACTGAGACTTTACCTCCAGCAGTTTTTTTGAAACTGTGCTCTCCTTCTTATCTTGCAGTGTTGGTTTCTTTTTTCATTTTCAAGTTGCTGTTTGTGGTGTTATATTGAGTGAAAAAAAAAAAGAGTTTGGCCTTTACATACGCACGTAATCCAGAGGAATTGTTCTAATGTACTTTCTTACATAATAGTTCTGTATTTATTCTCCCTGAAGAATGAGCTGTTCAGTCTTAGACTAGAGATATATTCTGCTAGGGTTTTTTTTTTAGGTAAATGCATTATCTTGGACAGTATGTTTTAAATTTTATCTCCTTTCATCATAGCATCTTTGTTAATAGTAGATTTTTCTGGAAAGGAGTAACAATTTCAGTGGTTGAGGAGAACCTTATGGTATGATGTGGTAACTTAGAGATTCTTTTAAGCAAGCACACTTTTAATTCTGGGATGAAAATTTCCTTTTGAAGGCTCTATAACCTTTCCAAGACTGGCATATTTAAGCTGTGTTTTGAGCTGCTGTGAATGCACACCAGTGGGGAAACAAGGATGCAATTCCTGCTCCTGCATATATAGAAATACTGAGATACCAAACTTATAATTTGCTTAGACAGGCATTTCCATTTAACATCTACCATCCACTGATATAAAACATCCACAGATTGGCTCAAAGAGCTTGTTGCAGACTTTTAAAGAGGCAAGTCTTTTAGTTTATTTTTTATTGCTTTTTTCTCATAGGCAGTGTTTTCATATTTGGGGGGATCAGAAGTAGAATGGGATATCCTCAGTAAAGATTAAACCCTCAGTAATAAGGTAGATTAGGATAGGCATGTAGTATAGTTCTTTATTTAAGGTAAAAATGTAATAGGTTAATGAAACCGGTTTCTGTATTTGACCTTGGAATTGTTTAATATCAATAGCTTAGAGGAATCAAGAGAGAGATCAGCAGTTAACAACAGGTAGCTTTTCTGACATCACTTGTTCAGGCTTCCAAGGCCTTTTGAAATATAAAGACACTATTGTCCCTTCAAAAAATAAAAAAAAATAAAAAAAAAGCTATATATCTGACTTTGTTTTATTGGGAATATTGTGAATGAGCATCTGGGATGCTATTAAACTCATAGGTACCCTCAGATCTGTCTCTTTCATTCCCCAAGTAATAGATTGCTTTCATTTAAGATTAGAAGTATTGCTACAAAGTGAAAACCTGCTTTGATACCATCATGAAAAGGCACTTCTGTACATAAAGAAAAGTTGTTTATAAATAGATAGCAGTGATATTATGCTACTGCAGTTGAGGAAACCTAATTCCATTAAAAAACATCAGTGAAGAACTAGAGTCATGCTTAATAATTAATGAATATGATTTAAGTCCATTTTACAATGATGACACTTTTTAAAGGTCTTGTAATATTTATAAGAAAATTTTACCTCCCGTAATTCTAATGAATGAATTTTTCCTGACCCTTACTGAAAGTTACACCTGTAAATTAATTTTTCAGCTTGCTACTAAAGGGTCATTTTTTTTTTTTTTCCCAAACCAGAGTTCATTTACATAGTTTTGGTAATGTTTTCAGGCTCCATAGATTTCCCTCTTTTGTTTGGCATAGTGTTTATTTCTTGTCAGTGACTGACTATCAGCTAACACCTGACTACTTTAAGAAGGTTTAAAAGCCCTGCACATAGAATCATACAACAGTTTAAGCTGAAAAGAACATTAAAGGTCATCTAGTTCCAAGCCCTCTGCCTTGGGCTAAGACACTTTCCACTACATCAGGCTTGTACATAAACTACATTTTGCTAAAAAGAATCCTATTTCCATTTTTTTAATCAGGATGTCTAGACTGTGACAAAACGATATAAAAAAAATCTTTAAATTTATTGTAACAACATTTTTCCACTCAAGGGGGCTTAACAGAAAAGACTGTAAGGACGTTGTTCATCTGATTTCAACAAATTAATTTCCATTAAGGAGATCTGCAGTGGTAGAAGGTTGGAAGGTATTTCCTACTGGGAGATCACATGAATAGAAATTCAGGATAGATTTTGATTCAGTCCCCCACATTCTGTGAGTGCTGGGATATGTTAGAGAACCAGCATGAGCTGGAGGAGACGTGGATTGGGGTGGTAACTAACTCCTGCCACTTGCCTTTGCTTCCAGCTTACTTGCAGGTTATTGGCACTCCTTAAAAAGCCACAATGGAGAAACAAAGCAGAATTATTGATATGTGAATCTGTGGTGCCCATTTATGTCTGTTCTCATGACATGCCATCTTGAGCCATCTCAGCCTTCCTGATTTTTTTCTAGGCTTGCTTCTCCTCTTAACATCTTGATTGTGTGTGTTTATGCCAGCTTTCGCAGCTAAGGGCTGATCATATTTATGGATTTAGTGAAAAAAAAATCTGGATTTGGAAAAAAAAAATCTGGATTTTTTGATATCTTACTGGATGAACATTTCTGTGCGACTTTTAGGGAGTGTTCTGAGCATCCAATGCTCTCTGGACTATAATATATGTATCTATAGAAATACTTAAATCAGGACTATGTGCCAGTGACTTGTAGATATTAAAGATTCAGATTGAGTGTCTGCTTCTGAAAATGGGTATTTAAAAAGAGCGGTTATAACTTTATACTCATATTAATTTCAGGGGAGACTGGAGGTTTTGGCCACCAGCAAACTGAGACTATTCATTCCTAGATCTCATGCAGCCCAGAAATATTGCAAGGCACTCCAAGGATCAGACTGTCCATCAGGCTGGTGTGGAGACAGACTTGGCCCCTGCAGTTGAATTGAGATTACTGCAAAAAAATGAAGGCCAAAGGTGTGTGACGGAGTTCTGCACCAGAATTTGTGATTCCAGTGCTGCTAATATGTTTTAACTGATAACTTCTTGCATAAATGCAGCTGCTGGTCGTCTTTGGATTATAGGAATCCAAGGTCATTCTTTTTGGAAGAATGGAATTTGTTCATTGAATATCTGGAGACTCTTTACATTGGTGAAGACAATTAATTTTAAGGTTCATAAACTGTTTTTCTGCTGATTTCTAACTTATGTACTGCCTCCAGAGCTGGACATTTAGCAACTTGTAAAAATTTAATGAGATTTTTAGGAAAAAGGAATTTAGGTATTTTGAAGTCTAGAATTCATCTGATGAGGTTTCTTACAAATACATTTCTAAAATTTTTACTAAATAATAAAAATATTTTTAATATCTTCCACTTAAACATTACAGTGTGAAATGGAGTAGTTGCTTCTGGGTGCTAATCTGTTATGAATGTTGAATGGAATAAAAAATTGGTGTTAGAGATAAGAGCAAGGCAATGGAAAATATTAGTCAAGAAGACAGGAATTGTAAATTAAGTTTTGCAAAATGTTCACAAAATAGGAAACAACATCATTCTCTGGCAGGATATTGTTACAGTCTTGAAACACAGCCCAGGTTTGCTTTTAATCAATAATCAGTCAAATTCAGCACATCTTTTAAATTAAAGAAAACTGGTCAACAATCACAAAAATACTACTCATTCTGGCTTTGCATGTTAGACACAATAAGGTTTTGTAAAGACAAAAACAGGAAGAAAAGCAACTGAAAGATAAAGTTCAAGAAGTTTAAACCATGAAAGATCAAAACAGAAGCAAATGTCTGCATAAACCCCCACAATATGAAACTGCTTTGTTTTTAATGGCTTCATTCCTAACAGATGTTTGAGAGGAGCTGATCTTTTGCCAGGAATGTCATTATCACCTATTGCATTATCCAGCTAATACCAGGCAGTTGTCACTTTGTTTTACATACTTTTAAAACTATATTTTAGATGCTGCAGTACCAAATTTCTGCAGTCTTTTTAATTTTTTTTTTTTTTTTTTTTCATTCTGAGTATGCACATAGAAATGCTGTCAACAAGTAATTGGTGGGTTTGGGATGGAGATTTCTCATGGTCTTTTTAAATGATATTAAATCCAAGGTTCTGTGGTAGCCTAAAAGTTCTATGTTAAACATTTCAAAAATAAAAACTTGAATGTAGAAAATGATAAATGGTTTTTGTCATTTTTCTTTAGGACAGGAAATAGGAAGGGATTAAGTCTTATTTCCTTATAATTTCCAGCTCACCAAGTGCAGAAAATCTTTAAGACTTGAGCCCAGCCATACTGATGCCTTTTACTCATGTTTTTATCTTTTGGATAAAATGCAGGTTTATATCAGGAGAGAAATGAAAGTCTGTGGTAGGAACTGACTAAGAGAAGTCCTGAATAGTTGGTGCCTGCTTTCTGATTGTGTTGAAAGTATTCTCTTTACATAAGCCTAACTCTGGCAAAATCATGCTTACACCCTAAACACCCCTAAAAAATCCACCAAAACCTCCCAGCAAACAAACCAAACAAAACAGCAACAAAACCAGCAAAAACAAACAGAAAAGCCCTCCAAAATTTCTTTCAGAATTCAAGGAAGTGTTTCATAAACTCTAGAATGATTCATGGTACGCTTTTCAAAAACTGAGATACTATTTGCACAATGTCAGGAAAAGTTATTCTACAGATGCTAGAGATGAAGGATAAATTTTCTTTTCTTTGGCATTGATGTCTATTTATTTTGAACAAAATGAGCAAATGGGTATAACATGCTTGTGCTGTGTGCTCTAGAAATTTCCAGAGATGTTCAAAACCCAACAAAGACAGACCTGTAAAACCTGCTGTTAAACAGGGAGGTTGGACTAGAAGGTCTCAAGAGGTCCCTTCCAACCTAAATGATTCTGTGATTCTCTAATTGATGACAGAATCTTAAGTTTTCTTTTAATAGGCTCTTAGGTTTGCTTTTGTATTTCTTAATATTCTTTCAGTGTGTCAGCATAAGTAAAAAAATACCTGAAATTATGACAAGGAAGTGTTAACAACATGTTAAGAGAAAGAATAGCTAATAAGTCCTCATTAATGTGTTATGTTAGAAACAGAGGAGCATAAAAGATGAATTAGTTCCCTTCTCTTGATGTTAATGGATACCCAATAGGGGGAGGGAATGGAGCATTAAAATTGCTATACCAGTAAATTCTACTGGGTCTTGTATTATAAATCTTCTTTTATAGATCTTCAGTGCTTGCACCAATAATTCTTTCACAGGAATGCAATATATACTGAAAACATTAGTCATCATAACAGAGCACATTAATACTTATGTTAAGTAACTCATCTCTAACTCTAAAAGAATGTACAAGATCTAGATTAATTTTGCTACAGATCTTGAAGAACTGAATTTGTTTTTTTAACTTCTGCTTCAAAATCCCAAACTGTTCAGTCAGCTGAAAATGAGAGAAAGGTTTCTTGTACTTTTCTTGTTCCAGCTGGAAGCAGGAAGAGCAAAAGACTCTGGACTCTTCTAGTGAAGATCTGGACCTTCAGTTCCTGTGGGTAGCTAGTTCATCCAAAATGTGATTACTTTAAAGAAAGATCACTGTCACTCTTCAATTTCCTCACTTGGGCAGCTTATGAATTATGCATCTTGCATAGTACATTCAATTTTATTCTTAGTTCAGTGCAGATCTGGAAATGTAAGAGATTTGTAGAAAGGGTTAGTAGGTACATGGATCTGAAGATCCTTGAGATGTATTTGAGAGTAGTTCTACAGCTGAAATTGAAGAGAAACTATAGAAAGTATTCAGAATCAACTGTGAAAAAGGAAAGAAAAGCTCAAATAGTTGGGATGCTACTTAAGGGAGGAAAACAGATTGAAATTACCCCAAGTCTTTTACCTGTAAACCTAAAATCTTATCCCACTTTTTTATTAGGTATTTAAATTTGTGTTAATTTTTATGTTCTGCATAATTAAGCTGGAAACCACTGGTAAGGTAGAAGGACACTTTGGATATTTCTGCAGGATTTCAGCACTCTGGACAGGGATTGGGTTCCAGCCCCATGGATGTGCACAGGAGGACACAGAATTAGCAGGTTCAGGCTCTCTTGTGAGCAAGAATAACTGCATTTGTCATGCAAGGCTGCTGAAGGTTGCAGTATTGTTTTCTGAATACAAAGGAGATAATTTCTGTAAGTCTTAAAAAGTTATATCAACTTCTCAGATCTGCCTACATCTTTGTGTGCCTGCTGGTTAAACTGTGTTATCTGACAGAAACACAGAACCACAGAGTATCTTGAGTTGGAAGGGACCCACAAGGATCATGGAGTCCAACTCCTGGCCCTACACAGGACCATCCACACCATGTGCCTAAGAGTATTGTCCAAACACTTCTTGACCTTGCTCAGGCTTGGTGCTTGGTGAACAGTTCCCCAGGGAGCCTGTTCCAGTGCCCAACCACCCTCTGGGTGAAAAACTTTTTCCTGATATCCACCTACACCTCCCCTGACACAACTTCAGGCCATCCTCTTGTGTCCTGTCACTGGTCACCAGAAGGCAGAGATGTGTTTCTGCCCTCTGCTTCTCCTCATCACGTTGCAGACCACAGGAGGTCTCTCCTCAGTCTCTTCTCCAGGAGTAAGGTGGTGAGGACTAGCTAGATCAGTATGGGAAGACTGCAGATATCATTTTCTCCAGAGTCTGGGTCAAGTGCTTGATGGTGCTCAACAACACATGGTCTTACTGTGAACCATTTGTGCTGGTCTGAAGGTAAACCAGAGGGAGGAATTAACCCCACAAAAATACCTGGTGAGAGATTCCAAGTCAGAGCTACAATTGAATAGGAAAATTACAATAGAGGTGATAGTACAGAAACACTGGCTTGAACTGACAAAGTCAGAATACAACCTGTCGCCCTGCTGGTCAGGGTGGTGGTAGTTGTCTAATTAAACAGTGGTTACAGTCCCATTGGTGTGAGGGATGCAGTTTTGTCGTAGTGGTTTTGCTGTGGAAAGGTCTGGTCCCTCCCTGGAGGTCCAGTGGTGGTGGCAGAGAGTTTTTTGTCCTCTGTGTATCCATTGGTGATATCCTGGTGTCCCAAACCCCAGGTGATATCCAGGTAGGATTGTCTGTTGCCTCCCTCAGAGCAGGGAAGGCATTCTGCTCATTCTGGGTCATTCTGTGAGACCCTGATGGCCCATTAGCAGAGATGGGCCCTTCAGGGTGGCTGCTGCTTCTCCAGAGGGAGTTATCATGGTTGAGTCAAAGAGAAGACAAAGAAACACTGCTCCACCCATGTTAACATCTCCTCAGAAGGTAATGTAGATGGTACATTGGATAAATACATACATGTAGATAGAATCCATAGTTTGGTTACACCTTACATTGTAACCCAAGACACTGATAAATAGATTCAGAGACTAAACTTTAAAGAATCCTGCCTCCCTTGACTTGTCTCTTCCTTCTTTATCATACAATTTCCTCCCTTAATCCTGACAAAGCCTGTTGTAATCTATCTAAAGAAACAAGAGAATTTTCTGTGGAGATATCCTCTGCATTAATGGTAGATTCTTAAGTTTGCTTTTATAATTTTTTTATATTCTTGAATAAAGTTGTCTGGTCTAAACTTAATCAACCATTCAGAAAATCTCTTTCCATTCTGAAAATTAATGTTACATCAGATGAGGGTAGGAATAGTGTAGGACTCATTGTAACACATCATAAAATTGTTTCAAGTTTGAAATATTCAAGGATCCAAAAATATTCCTTTCTCCTTCTGGTTATAAGATAATTCCTCTTCTCGAAATGAAATCTCCCCTGAATTATAGTGCTCTCTGCTCCCTTAGTGTGTTTTCTCTTGAGGCGACAGCTTCTATTTCTGTGCCACAGAACTGGAATCTGATGTCATCAACTTCAGCTGGGAATTTGTCATACAACTCATTGTACAGCAACAGAATTCATCATACAACAAGCCAGCGGTGCACCAAGCAGGGCTTTGAAACAGATGACTTCCTGAGCACCCTTCCAACTGAATTTGTTCCATGGCTCTATTTGTTTCTTCAACTGTTTATACAAATGAGAGCCCTCTGGAAGACACCAGGCTTCAGCCTCCTTTCATGGCTTTGCTAAGACCCAGGAGGAAAATGTGTCTGTTCACGCCGTAATCCACATGAATTATTAAAAATGCTTTGTGGTTCTTCTTATATCCTGGTGTATTTAACTGGTGCCTGTGCCTGACTTGAATTAGGAATCTGCCTTCAACATTAAGTTTCTTTGAGCAGGAATGGACTTTTTCTTTCTGTCTCTTAACATCTGCTGAAGTTGCCAGACAGGCAACAGTGTTTTCAGATGGGCTGGGAGAAAGGAACCCCAGTTTCCACATAAAGCAGATTTGAAAAGAAAAAAAAATAGCTGGATGGGGGAAAGTTTGTGGTAAGGATATGCCTTTCATAGGAATAGAGACAATTATGATCAAACTCAGTATCTGAACACGTTTCTTGGGTATGATCATGATGGAAGGGGGGTGGAAGGGAAGAAGATAAGAATGATGTAGACTATGAACTTTGAAGAGTCATTCAGTCTGTGTCTGCTCTTTGATAGATTTTTTTTTTTTGTCTGTAACTGACAGCCAAAAGAAAATCAAAAAGAGAAAAAAAAAAGAGAAAGAGAAATTGCAAGGGAGTTATTTTTATTGGTTTCTTCTTGTAACAAAGCTGGAAATCAGTAGGAGTTTTTCTATTAATTTCTGTGAGAAAAGAACTGTCCTAAAGGACTCCTACAAGCACGTTTTTAAACATTTGCATTGAATGGTAAAAACAAGATCTAAAACTCCACAAATAGTAACTGTCAACTCAGAAGAAGGAATATATCCTAGTGAGACATCTTGTACCATGTGTGAATCTGCCTATTTCTGGCAATTTTGTCATCACATCCAGACAAATGATGGTAATAGCCAAATTTAAGAATAATGACTAATACAAAATCCAAAGTGAGCATTCTCTAGGTTTTCCATATGGCTATAAATGGGATTAGATTCCTTCCAGAAGCCTCCAAACTAATTTAAATTTTTTTTGAGCTACAAGAACATACAAAACATTGATTTTTACCGTACAATAAAATCTGCTGAAATGATAGGTAAAAAAATAAAAAAATCACATTTCTTTCTTTCTTTATCTTTTTTAAAGTACTATAATTCAGGTAATATAATTAGATAAAATTAATAAGAGTAATTCAAACTTTTGATAAAAATGTTTTCTAAAATATGTAAATTTTAAAAAATTTTGTTCCTGTAGGAGTACACGATATACTAACAAAAATCAAATTTGGTGACTGACTTCTTTATAAAATTTGAATAAATTGAGCAAGAAATAGACAGTGTGAAAGAGCTCTTTTATGGAGAATTACTTTTTTATTAAGAATCTAATATTTTTTTTATGCTCACAGAAAGCACAGGTGGCTGTGAAGTCCCACAAAAGTTTCTGGAGGCAGGGAGGTCAGCAGAAAAGAGCACCCTCATTCCTTGATCTCTGTAAATCTACATTTTGTAACAAACTCCTATGGCCACACTCACCACACAGATTTTTGGTCAGATGTGGTATAAAATTCTTATACTCTAAACCAGGAGTGTCAAGGCTAGGCAGCTCAGACAAATATGCCTAAGCAAGAAGACATTTATGCAGTTACATCCAGTTTCTTTTCTTTGAATAAATGAGGCACTTTAAAGCACTAATTTGTTGATCTGAAAACAATGTACAGAACTATATAATTTTACTAATTTTCTAATTTAATTTAATGAAGACTTCATGAAGCCTTTATTGAGGTCTGTAGAGTTATGCAAAGAGCAGCTTCTTGATCTCCATTTGTTATATTTTTAGGGTTACATGCTGGTAATTTTGAAAGAGGGAATTTTTAAGTAACATGTTGTTAAATATGTATTGTAAATCATAAGGTTTGGCAGCAGAAAACATTAAATAGGCATTCATATTTTTAATGGCTCAGGGGTGTTTTATTGTAAGAGAATGTCAGGCAAATAAAAGGAAAGTTCAAAGGGAGATATTTCCTTTTAAGAGCTAAAGAAAAGTAAATATCTTAGTAAATCTTAATAGACTAAAGGAAATCTCAGATGCTTCTAAAGTTAAGCCATTCTACCTCTAAGGATGTAGAACTCTGCTTCCAACAGAATTCCCCAGGGCTGCTAATCACACAGGTTTCATGTTTGGATCACATGAAATGATTCTGGTAGTTTTTATTATAGCTGTAGTAATATGTGGGCTATCTTGGGGGTGAGAGAAGACCCTGCCACCTCTCCTCTCCTGGGCATTGAACACAAAATAAGACCTGGATTTCTGGCTTGGCCATAACATTATTGTTCAATATTTGCTGCTACTGAACTAGTAGAGCACTAGATTAGAAGAAAAGGGTATTGAAAAGAATTGCCACGTAAATCTGTCCCACCTGCACATCAGACAAAAGAATGGTCAGGAGGTAGAAGATCTGTGTGCTGGCTGCTCTCACTGAGAAACAATGTCCCCTGAATCTTAAATAGTACAGACTCACTCTCCCCAGCCCCTGTTTAGGAAGGAAGCACTGTCTGAGGCATTGTGGTTCCTATAAAAAACAAATTCTTTATATAATTAAAATTTTTATAATATAAAAATTATAGAATATACATTAAAATTATTTTTATAATTTTTATAATGATATATTTCATAATTCTATATTAAATTATATTTTTATAATTTATATACTATTATATAGAATAATATATTTAAATATATATTAAAATTATATAATATAAAAAATTTTAAATAAATTTTTATATATATTAAAAATTGCAAATGGCATTACATTCTTCTAAGGAAGAATGTAACCTGTTCAATACCAGCTGCTGCATTGTTTTATTCAGTTATTTCACACGAAGCAGTCTGAAATGTAAGTATTGCCATTTTTGTGTTCATGGAGATTTCCTTAAATAAAGAATTGGAAGCAATGGGAAGTTGTTCATGTAAGTGGAGTAACAAAATTTGCCTCTACCAAATGCCTGCTTCCATTCACTTGTATCAAAGAATTTTTATGAAATTGTTACTGCAAATGGAAAATTCAAATTGTCCTGGTTAAAAGGCACAAAGGAGTTTTAGTGGACACTGTTTTTATTTTCCCAGGAAGTTAGCAGAGGATTAAAAAGCAAATTAAATTTTATCAAAGGATGTGAAAACAGCTGTTCTCAAAATAGTCTGATGCAGGTATCTTACTCTTTTCTTTTCCTGGTAAGATGCTCAGTGTTACCAGTATTTATTCACAGGCTTTTCTAGATGAACCCAAATGCTTGGAAAAGTTTCTGAGAAATTTTATTTTCAAATTTTCACTTGAGTGATGAAAAGGGTGAAATTGAAGATTTCTATTTGGTAATTTTTTTCAGAAACAATTCACAGCTAGAAAAGCATAAGGAAAGAATAAAACCAAGTACCTTTGTAGCATGTTTTAACTATTATTTATTTTGTTTAAAACTTTATACACTCAACATGTCTTTATCAAATCAGTCAATAATAAATAATAAATAAATAAAAAATAATAAATACATAAATAAATAAATAAATAATAAAATAATAAAATAATAAAACAAATCAATCACATATATAATTATATATGATTATCCAATATTTGGATAATCCAAGTACTGTTAGACCTATATATCTGAGAGAAATGATTTTTTAAAAATGTTGATACTACATGATTGTGTATAAATTAGTTTATAGATTATTTACTTGATATCACTATAAGGTATGTTTTACTTTTCTTTTCCTGCCTATGATATACAAATAAAAGTGAATCACTGTAAATCTCCAGTAAGGATTATTTTATAAAATTTGTGAGGGATTTAAAGTAATTTAAAACTCTTCCTGAAGACATTTTCCAATTTATTTAAGATTTGTAAAAGTAATTTAAGAGAAGGATATGCAAGGCAATATAAACATTGGGGTTCCCTTTGTAGTGGGAGACAACAAGGACTGACTAAAAAAAACCTCAATATTTCAGTTCTATCCATGAGGTGATTAAAAATATTAATAATTAATACAATTTTACTGATAAAAATAAAGAAAGAGAGATGACTTTTTCTCCCAGGCAGGTGGAAATTCTGAAAGACAGCTATAAAATAGTAAAGCTGACATGATACAGAGACTTTGTCCTAATGTTTCCTAAACCTGATTTACTGGGTTTGCTGTGTTTGGGCACAGAGCTCGTGAAATGGGCTACACACCTTCTGCAAATAACCTGATATTGTGCTGCACTCTTTAAATTTACTCTTCTGGATCTCTCTAAGTCTTTGGAGTGATTTCTATTTCCCAGTTAGGAAATTATCTGCTTGCAAAATAGCTCTGGTCGAGCTAGGAAAGCACTGCTCCCCTGTTCATTACTACTCCAGTTAGGTTAAATGAAATATTCTGGAATATGGTAGATTCCACAGCAGCAAGGCACATGGTCATGTGGCAAGTTTTCCATTAGACAGCCAGAGAAATGAAAAATGAAAACTCACATTTTTTAAATGTTTGGCTGTGTCAATGACCGAGCTGTGCTGGTCCAAATAAATGTCTAAATGGGATGTTTCCAAGCTATGACTTGTGAAGGGATAGACTGAAGGATGAGTTATGAGGACAGAGTGTTTTAGTATGTATAAATAAATTCCTAAAATCTAGGACTTTTTTAGACAGAAGGAAAGTGAATAAATATAGATAATTAATGACATCAATTCATAACACACCATCACCCTCATTTTGTAATTAAGTCTCCCTTTTAAATCTCTTTTTATAGCATTATGAAAGAAATATATCTGGTGCATAAATGGCTATAAAGTTTACAGCTATTTAAGTTCTGTCTTAACGCTGAGCAAGCCAATCAAGATACAGTCTAAGGTATTACTGTCTCTAATGAGCTAAATAAAACACGTAGAACTACATAAAAGGCATTGGAGAAAACCTTTTTCCTCCTTATTTCAGGATCTACCCACCTCAGGAGTTCAGAAATTTTGCTATACCATGTCAGCATTCTTCCAACAGAAAGTTTTAGCATTCTGGTAGATCGAAAGCAATACTTCAGACTCCAATTTGTTCTCAGGCAAGAAGATTAATTTATATGCTGATTAATTTTCTGGGTTGGTTGTTTTCCTCTGCCTTTGTCATATGTATGACTTGTTAGTAATCAATTTTTCTTTAACCTCTGTACACCAATTCTGGTGGTACATGAATTCATTTGTTTGCTTTATGCCCTTCATTTGTAACTCTGATATCTATATTCTGCGATAGAACTTGAACTTTAAAAGTACCTGAATGCTTCTATTTTTATTTTTTTTTTCTGTGTTATGAGTGCTGAGCACTTAGCAGAACAAGGCAATTAGGAAATAAATATCCCTGTTTAAACTCTTCCACTAAATTAAGTATCATTAAACAGGGCTTATTTTTTAAACAAATGTCTACATATTCATGGAGGTACCAGCCTTTATATTTTATTTTATTCATTCTACTTTATTTGGAGCAGAAATTAATTTAGTATCCCAGTAGCATGAATGTTTCTGTATGGATTCTTTTTCATTTTGCAAGACACATACTGTTTGTTCTATGGCTGATATGGAAGATGAAACTATCAAACCACTGAGAGCATCATGGTTCCCCTCTCTCCCATTAGTTTCCTGCAGTGAATCCAAATTAAAACAGCTAACACACGTGGTAGATTTGTTTCCTTTCTCAGTCTAGGTAGTGGAATGTAGGAAAGACCTATGTAAACAGACACTAGCCATCAAAACAAAAGAAGCCCAAACTTTATCCTGCTGAGCTCTGGGCTTATTTGTTCAGTTGGATCATGCTGCTAGATGTGGAATTCTGTGAAAAAAAAGTTAGGAACCCCCTTTCTGAGGGACAGAGGAGCAGGAAAACGAATGGCATTGCATTGCATTCCAGAAACTGATGGCTGCTTTGGTTTTCTCACTTCTGTGTGCCAGGAAATTCTTAAATTACTTTTCTGAAGTTAAGTGAACATACTCATCATGGCTTACTCGTGCCTGCTAAGTCTCTGTGGGAAATATTTCATGAGGAAGGATGTAAATATTTTGACTGGTTGTGCCTTTATTTTTGGAGTGCATTGCAAATGATGCTCGAATGTATCAGGATGACGATGTGGCAGCAGGGGCATGTAAGAGATTATTAATATTTTCTTTTTTTTTTGGTTAAATTCATGGATCCAGCAGTAGTAAAACCCCCACCATTATGCAAGCAGACTACAGTAGATTAACACAGGCATATTAAGACCAACACAACTGTGGCAGAGACATTTTTGTAGCATAATTTACAGCATGAAGAGAGACATATAAGGTGACCCCTTTTTTTCAAATCTGAAGGGATATTTTGTACTTTTATCTTCCCTTCTTGGCAACAGAAGTTGGTGTGGAATTTTTTCAAAATAGTCAAGAATGTTGACAAAGATGAGACACTTAACAAAGGAGAATGGTAGGTATGGCACTGTGTAATTTTTATCTAAGATTATTTCAAAGACATGAAGAAAAATGTGATTTAATAAAATGAACATGTGTGCTTACAAAGTTTTTACATTTTATTTAAAAATAAATGGAAGTGGTAAAGTAAAAGATAATAAATGCATGTATGTTTAAAGATTATAAATGTCCACAAGTTGTGTCTGATCCACTGGATCTAGAAACCATACAAAACCTGAAAGTATTCTAACTGCTTTATAATGATAAATATTAATCCTGCAATCTTAGAATGTAAACTTGAACTCCAGTACAATGCAATACAATCTTTGCTCAAATGCAACCAGATCCAATAAAAAATCATTGTGAAGAGGTGGTTAGACCTTTCTCATATCCAGTTGTAGATTTAGACTTAGAATGGTATATTTTGTTAAACAGGGTATGAATATTTAACCAAGAAAAGCACTGTGAATTCCTTAGATCTTTTTCAATGTATATTTCTTCTAACAATTACATTAGATGCCTGAGTGATAGAAAATGTCTCAGCTGTGTTCCACTGGCCTGTTTAAAATTTTGCAGCTTACTTTATTCTAAATTTGTCTGAGGTTGACTTCATATCATTGATTCACAACAGTGAGGAGGTGGGGCAGAAGGAAATCACAACACCACCACCTCTCTCTGTGTGCATAACTTTCTGTGATGCTGTAACCATTCCTTTACCTTTTGGCCTCTAAAATAAATGGATTTAACTTCTAATTTTATGCATCTCATCGTTTTCTAGACTTCAGGCTCTATTTGTAGCTTCCTCCTGAACACTTTCTGGTTTGTCAGAAACCTTTCTGAATCATGGAGAAATGAATCAGTAGAAGCCTCACTAATGCCAAATGTTGCCATTAAATCATTTCCTACTCCTACTTGATGTTTCCTAGATTTTGCATCCAAACTCCAAAGTTAACCCATTTAGAAGACTGCCGTAAGAACATGCGTGTTTCACTTAAATTCTCTGCACTATTCTTGAACTTGTTATTGTTTTTTTTTTTTCCCTTTTGTCACTTATATTTAGAATAGGAATAAGCAATTCAAATAAAATATAATGCTAAGTAACATGGGAGGGTGCTTAAGCACATTTTATTTTCCTGCTGACACAAAAGGGATTTTTGTGTACCCTTAAATTGCATGTTTATGTATGTTTTGAATACATAAGAACTGCCAGGTTGGATTTTGAGGTCAACTGATTAATATTTTTATCATAACAGTTGCATTGTCATATGGCACTAAATTATGAATATAAAAAAATTTAAATTATAGTGATTTTTTTTACCCCGCACCTGAAATATTCATGTGATTCCTACAATACATTTTTTTAATTGTTTGCATTTAAAACCATATTTAGTTTTCTTAAATGTTGAAAGCATTAGTTGTCTGGTAAAATTTTAATGAAGAAGCAGCAAACAGCATTTTTCTTTGCAGCAGACTGTGTGTGACATTTCTTCATTTAAAATTCTCCTCATGTGCTATCAGACAAATTCACACATCATATTATTCAGCATGACCTTAGTGAAAGTTCTCTGTATTACTTCTCAAATTTGTTGTCTTTTTGTGGTGTTTGTGTAAGCATCTGTAAAGCAGCACATGCTCATAAACAAGTTTTGCCTTAATTTGGAAATTCGTATTGAAATGCTTTTGTTTGCAAGGAATTTCATTTTTTTCATGACTTCTTGAATATTTAAGGTGTTGAAAACTGTGGGTTTAGCCCAGTGCTCAGAGAAGGAGAGGAACTTTAACTGAATAAAGGAGGAGAATGAAGTTGTAAACAATAATGTGACATTTTGGGAGAGGTTGGTGTGCATTTTGTGCAACTAGGGAGGCCAGGATTTGTTTAAAAATAAAAGGTTAAAAAGAAATCCTCAAATTAAACCCTGAAATGTGAGAAAGAAATACTGAAGTATCCCATGTCAAAAATAATTTTTATCAATATATGGGTGTCATTTGCAAAATGGCAAAGGTTGGTGGCTGTATCAGAGAATTAACAAAAGTCCATCATATATACAAATACATATTTAGGATATAAGTGCTTCTTTTCCTTCCATTGAAACCCCTTTTTTCCTTTTTCCTTGTTTTGTTGCCTCATTTTTTTTCCTTTTCTCAGTTACAGATATAATTCACAAAGCCAGTAAACCTACTGAAAATTTTTTAGTACTTAATAACCTCTAAACAATATTTTTGTTGCATGTCCTGTCTAAATTTCCCAAGTAATATTTGTTTTCTTAACTATTTAAGAGGACAATATGTGATGAAGGACCAGACCTCCTTTCCTTGTTCAATGGAATCCTTTCCATAGAAAAGAGTTTTTTGGTGACAATTTGAGAAAATTTATAGGGTTTTTTTTCAAAAAGTATACATTTCATATGCTACAGGGGTCTTTTTTTCTGCAAGCTTGCTGTTTATAGAACACCTTTTTCTTGTTTCTTTTTCCTTTTCATTATTCTTATTCTTATTCTTATTCTTATTCTTATTCTTATTCTTATTCTTATTCTTATTCTTCCAAAGAAGAGTACCAAATAATAATCTGGAATTAACTGTGAAGGAAGAAAAACAATAATATACTTTCAAATATAATTTAGTATGGTTAATTCAGGATCTGCATGGGTTGTTGTATGTGCTTGTTTTTTCTTAAGTTTTGCTAGTTTCTACTCAAAAACAGTTTAGCATTGCACAGATTTAGTCAGAGAAAAAAAAACTATTTTACATTATTTCTGAGCCTGCTGATGTGTACAAGTTTATAAGAACTTTTCATTGAATAAGGGTTCTTGGTGACTTAGTCTTGACCAAACCAGTAGTTTTGTGTTATTGTGATGAATTAAATGTGACACCAATGCTGTTTTTCTGCTGACTTTGAGCTGAACTGCAGTGTGGTTTATCTGTGCAGTGACACATAGAATTGGACTTGGGTCTCTTCTAGGGTCCTCTAATATCTGTTGTACAAATAAAGTTGTTGTAATAACATTATAAATAATTATGGATCATTAACAACCCTTCTTTTAAAACAGGATTTCAGACTAAATAAAATTAAGTTTTTGGTGAATAGTGCTCGAAAAGTTGTGTAAACCATATGTTAAAAAATAGGGATTTGGAAGCTGACTTCTACCAGCATTTTAAAAGATTGTTGCTCTCTTTGTTTTCATACACAAACACAAATACTTGAGATAACCTTGCTGGAATTAGGCAGACACAGTTTCACCTAGCAGTAGATGCAAGTCTACAGAAAAAAAAAGAGTGTTTTAAGAGGTAAAATGTAAAGGAACTTTGGAGGCCTTGGTTCTTTTTCTGAGGCTCCTGGTGAGGTGATTGTCAATTAAAAATCTTATGTGGTGAACTTGCATTTCAACTCTTCATGGTCTAAGAAAAATGATTTATTTTCTCTTTCTTTTGGAGATATCAAGCAAGCACCCTGAAGTTCATGTATACTCAAGTTAAATGCAAATATTATTTTCTTTTGATTGTGGCAGAATTGTGGGGGTTTTTGAGTTTATTACTTTATCAAGCATCAATGTTGTATTTGTTTGTGACTTTCATAAAAAAAGTCTTGCTATGAGTGGTTTGATAGACATGGAAAAAAAAAATATTCCATTGAGTCAATCTATTTTCTCTGAGAGTATTGTGTAAGCAGCAATAAAACTGGATGGAAGTCTGTTCTTTATTGTCTCAGAACTGTTTTAGCCCATTTTGGGATAAGCTACAGGTAGGATATACCAATAATATTTCTGTTGAAACACTTTTCAATTAGAGAGAGAGAATTCTCCACAGTCCTTGGAATTTTTCACATTAAACTTAGTTATATTAATGGTTAAAAGTGTCAATTCTGTATTTCTCTATTTCCATGTTGCTCTTCAAAGAGATTGAAAAACTCTTTTATTGCATTACTAATCTCTGTGTAGCTACTTAACACATTAGGTCAAATTACCTCTTAACCTTTTCTTTGCTAAGATAAATAGATTTAAATTCTGGAACCTGTCTCTGAAGTATGTTTACAAATCTTATAATTGCCATTGTGACTCTTTTCCAAGCTCCTCTTATTCCTCAGCAGCCTTCTTTTATTGAAATACTAATCAAGAAGATGGTATTTTTTTATTGTATTCCTGTAGCTGCCATCAGATATAAGCTTCCCCCCTTATTCAGAGTTCTGGTTTAAGCATCTTTGGCTTTTATTTGTGTGTTTAATCACAGCTGTGTATTATAGTAAACAAAATTAATGAATGATTATCCAAATTATTTTCTACTGTTACATCCTGTAGTTGATTTAAATTGTCCAGCTGTATCTAAACTTTTCTTTCCCCTTGACCCTGATTAAACCCCAAGACTGCTCTTCACTGGTCCTCTTTGTTTCCTGAAGCTTTGATTCACCTTTGAGTTTTATTACTCCTGATTTTGTTCTTTTTTCCTCCCCCAATAAAATTGCTGAAGAGCACAAACACAAGAACAGAATTTTACAAACGTGTAAAACCCATTTAGCAGCAATTATGCTTTAAGATTTGAGACCTCTCCACTTAGACAAAATGTTTAAAATAAATGCTGTTGTCTTTTATTGAAGCAAATAACAATGGTGAAATTATTGCAGAACAGTGTCTAACAAATACTAGTCAAGAGCCATTTCCATAAACCCTTACTAACAGGAAGTAATTATACTATTATTTAATTATTCTCTTTTTAACCTTGATCAGTGTCAGGCTTACAGCCTGATAGACATATTATTCAATCCTTCTTGCTTACCCTTTAAATCTTCACAATTATTTTTTCCCTGAATTCTAACTCTTTTATTACCTTGTTGTCCCATCTAGTGTGTGATGCCACATATGTACAACCAAGATAGATTTTGTTTTTTGTTTGTTTTTCCATTCCTGGAAATGTTAGTGCAAGAAGAGTCATAATTCCAAATAGTGTATTTTTTTAAACAACATTTATATATTTACTACCTTTCTAAAATTTCTGAAAATAATGTTAAGTTTAAGAATTACTGAGCTTTCAGCAGTTCCTTTTTGTAATTACTGTTTGTTTGAGAGCAATACTGTACTGGTTTAATCCATCCCTTTCTTTCTGCCATGCCTTTCATCCCTCCAGTTCAGTAACTTTCACTTCAAAAGTTTTACACTTTCCTTCAAAGTGTTTGCACTGTTTATCCTTCACTGTTACTCTCACAGACAGACCAATACACCTGAATTCAGAGTATTTATTTCCAGCTTTCTGTATATTCTTAAAACAGATATATTTCCACGTATACATCAACATTTCTTCCCACCCCCACTTTTTTTTTGGTGGTGATTTTTTTTTTAGCATTTGCTGCATAATCTCAGGATGAAGCATAAAATGGAAGCTCAAGACTCTAAAAATTATTGCATTTTCACACAGTATTTGCTATAGGACTACTTCAGCAGTTGATTGCTTTGATGATTTTTTAACAGCACAGAAATTCAGGGACTCTTATTACTCAAAAAAAAAAAGTAACTGAAGTAAGAGTTGCTTCTAAAAGGTGATTTTTAGTAGCACATTGCTGTGTACTATTTGTTTTCAGGGGGATATTCCAAATCCCACTGAAGCATAAGATGGGAGAGGGTGGAATGTGGTAGTGCCACTTCCCCTAAGTATCATTATATTAGCTTTTGGCACATTGGTTTTAGTCCTGCTGTTGTTCTATCAAGCTCTGTTTTTGGATCTCACAAGTCTCCTTTTTATAAACTAATGTGTCTTATCTCCACTTCATTATAAGCTATAAAAGTCCACGGGATTTTCAAAAGCAGCAGCGTCCAACAGAGGTTCTACAAAATTCCCTTCCATCAGCTGCAATAAAAAATGAAATCTCACAGAAGTTTTAATTGTGCCAAAGGCTTCAATCCTCTCTGTATGTCCTTTAACACAAGCTAATGACTTGCCACTTGTTTGCTGCTGTTCTATTTCATACCTCTAGCCTTCCAGAAGAGGTACAGCTGTGCTCAAATTTAACTTCTTGTCAAATCTGCTCATACGTGCAAAACTGTGAAGGAGTGGTCATTTACACCTTTTGTTCTTCTCTGCTGTCACTCCTCCCTCACTTAAGGTACAAAATGGTTTCTGCACTGATAGTTGAGGGAAAAAGCACAAGTTACATCCTTGAAAAAGATTCAAATGCTTGTTAATTAAAGCAAACAAAAGAGATATTTAATCTGAAAATTATTCTGCAGCTGCTAACAGATCAGTATATGCAATTTTATTTAGTGCAAAATAAGTTAAATCCAATGCCTCTTGAACTGAGGATTTACCTGCTTTGGATATCCTGATCCACACAGCACAAATTGAACAGACTATTTTGTGTTAATATATTGCTTCCCCTCAAACACTTTAGATAAATGGAAACAATTATTTTGTTCTTTACTGCAAAAGCAAATTAAATGCTAATTAACATCCTACTTCTGTTTTATCTGTCAGGCTGTTGATCATAGAATATCCAAGGTTCCTTTGATTTTCAACCTGTTGACAAGTGAGAAACATGGCTTTTCATTTTGCTTACTCATTTGCTCTTAAAAAAGAATGTGGGGATTAATTATATTCGAAACAGAAAAGCCTTTCCCATGAGGCTTCAATTTAGTAAAGAAAATAATATTTTACAACACATGCATGTGAATATAAATGGTGTATCACATATTTCCTCCTTGGCTTTGTGTAACACACCTAGAACAGTTCCAAATGTATTTTTGTTTTGTATGTTTGCACCTTTCATCTGTGTTGTTGCTTCAAAGTCTTCCTGAACAGTCCAGCCACCAGTCCCTTAAGATGTATTTCTTCTTCCAGTTTTATTTACAGGTCCTAGATAAATGGTAAATTATCTGTTGCTATCTTGATTCAAGAATTTGTAGCTTTGTCTCATTTTATTTCTGGGAATTACCAAGTTGCTCCTGGTTTGTGTGTGAATGTCACACCATCTGACCAGACAATCACCTTGATTCTTAACATACAGAAGAAGAGAGATGAATAGGTAACATGCTGAAAAAGGCATAAAGACATTGCTGTGACTTTACATATCTCTGAAATCCTGTGGTGGGTTGTATTCTTAGCACTGCCGTGGCATCAACAGAAATAATTTTATTTTTTAGGCTGAATACTGTGTAAAAGAATTTTTGTAAATACAGCAGAGACTATTTGAGAGAGTTTTTTGGTGGGAGATGTATGTTGGTCTGGAAGTCAAGGGATGTTGGTCTGGGAACCTAAAATTACTTGGAAGCCTCAGAGATTTAATTGTAGATACCTGAAGTACCAAATATTGACAAATATTCAGGATAATTCTGTAATAGAAATAATATTTCTGCTTGTAGTTTTACAGGTCATTAATTACAACTGTCAAAAAAGACCTGTGTAACTTGTAATACAGGCTGAAATCCACTTTAGATTTCTGTTAATACAGAAAATGTACCTCTAATAGCTCCCAGTCATGAATAATCTCATGTAACATATTCTTGGCAAATTAATGAATGAAAGACCTACTTCTTTCACTGCTCTCTCAAAGTTGTATTCTGAGGTTGAAAATGTATGTGTTTACTTCAAAATTCTGTGAATGTGGAGGCCTACAAGTCTTCAAGATTTAATACTCCCTAAGTTCTGTTTTATGAAGGTTTTTCTTTTTTTTTTTAATTTCTGAAAAACTATTTGCATTAAAAAAAAAAAATCCATTAATGTTAGATAAAGGAAAGAATGATAGATCCTGAAAGAAAAATAACCTCCCAAATATTTTAAGCTGCAAAGTAAATATGGTGTGTTTTTCTTATTTTGCTTCTCTCACCTGTTAGAGCCTAAGCTTTGGAATTTGGATGAAAAACATCATTTCACACAGAATACTAACACAGCTGGGAAGTGAAAGAATGTTTTAAAGTTCTGCCTATATGACAATTGTTAATATGTATCTGAGTTAATAAAAATAATGCTGTTTATGAAATTATTGGGGTTGTGTATATATATGTATATTTATATATATATATATATATATACACACACACAGTATTACTTGAACATGGCAAAAAGAAGGAATATTAAGTTTGGTTATGTTGAGTTTTTTAACAGTACAGGAATTTAGGGACTTTATTACTCAAAAAAAGTAACTGAAGTAAGAGTTTAAAGATTTTTAAACTTTTAAAGATGTTTTCTAGCAGCACATTACTGTGTACTATTTGTTTTCAGGGGGATATTCCAAATCCCACTGACACATAAGATGGGAGGGGGTGGAATGTGGTAGTGCCATTTCCCCTGAGTATCATTATATTACCTTTTGGCACATTGGTTTTAGCCCTGCTGTTGAAATGCAAACTTAAAATTGCAAGTACCAGGAGACTTCATATGAAATCTGAGCTAATTTCTTGGAAAGGTATGTAATGTACTCCAGACTAACGAAATGAAAGTGAAATATTTTTCTGTGTTCATTGACATTGCATGATTTAAATGAGATTTAATAACTTAGAATATGTGGTTGGGGTTTCCTAGTACTAGTAGGTAGCTTTTTCCTAGAACTTGGATAACATAGAGATGCATCAGACTATTGAATTACTTAATGAAATAAAATCACTTCTAACAGTACCTGGGGCTTTTTTTACTCTCCCAAAAAATGCATGTTCAACAAGCAACAGATGTAGATTATATCATCCAACAGAAAGCTGATTGAGACTGAGTGTTCTTATGACAGTTCTTTGTTTCCTGGTCTGTTTTGCATCTCCTTTTTTTAGATGATAGGGGATACCTAGGGTTTTGTACCTTTTTTAAAATATAATAGTATTAATACATTCATGGCAGCCTTAAACTTTCTCTACTTTTTCCTGAAAATTCACCTTTTTACATCCTGATAGTGAAAACATTTCAGATACTCAAGAATTTATAGAACTTTTAGGTTCTTTTCATTTGGGGAGCTGTCATAAATTTCATGGTCAGAAAGTCTGCACGATATAATTGAATATATATTAAGGGTAAAAATTGGCTTAGATGCTTTAATTGTATCTAATGGAAGTCCTGCTTCAGGTATATAAACAGAGAGAATTGTTTGACAGCATTAAAGAGAGGGTTTCACAGCTTTTTATTTCCACCAGAACTGTGTCTGATGTTGTATTTTTCATTTGCCTTGACTTTAATGACATCATGTTCCTTTCCCTTTTCTTCCTAGTTTCCATTATGATCATGTGTAAGCATTCAACAGCCTATGATGCAATTGATATTATAAAATAAACATCAGCAAATAAGTAAAAATGCTCTTTAAATGCTTAAAGGGTTATTGGTGAGTTAACTGTGGCACAGATACAGACCTATTGCAGCACCAGCTCCTTGAGTTCCATTTAAATAAAACCTCTCTTCAGGAGTAGAGGATGCCCACCTGAGCTCTGCCTACAGCAAAAAAGGGCTGGGGACACAAAAAAAGCATGCCAATATAGTTAGAAATGCAGAATTTAGGAAGAAATGTATTCTGGGATGGGAATTCATGAGAGTTTTTGAAAAAGTTGGATGTAAAGTTGTAAAAGACCAATATGGGATGAAAAGGAGAAAACAAGTGTAACTCTGCTGGTTGTATTATAATAGAGAGATAGAAGTAGTGGTAGGTTAGAACAGATGAAACAGAGTAGATTAGGCACTGAAATGCTACCTTGGGCTGTATCTAGAAGCAGAATTTGTAGAACTGACCTTTGGAGTAGCCAGGCCACTGTCAATAAAACTGTAATTGTGAGCCTAAAAAAAAATAAATTCAAGATGAGACTGATTTCTCTATGAGATCTCCAGTTGATTGTGAAGTTAGTTATAAAAACTTGAACTAAAATACCTTCTTATTAAAAGCAAAGTTATTGAAAGGTTTCCTTAAGAAAAGAGATAGAGAAAAAGGGAAAATAAGTTACTTGCCTATAGGTGAAGAATACACGGTATAAGGAATTGTGTTTTTGTTAGACTGTGCTGACTTCTTGCCCCTCAGGAAGAAATAATGTATCATGGAGGTTATTAATTGCTCAATGGGCTGGAGAAAGTTTTTAATCCTGAAGTGTTTCTAGATAATGACTCGGACGTTGTGTGTATGTTTTATTAAGAATCGAGACATGTCTAGCTCAGACTTTTGAGCCAAGAACACAAACAAAAACACCCTGCATTCCCAGGGCACAGTGACTAATCCTTCCAGTGAGATCTCAGCATTCCCTTTATAGATCAGGTGTTAATGTACACTGACATTCCTACCTGCAGCACTGAAAATTAATATCAATATGGTGGGCTAAATAAAGTCTTACTTTGGAGCAGCAAATACTTTTGGGATAAAGGACAAGGATTTAAAAACCTTTCTGCTCATGCTGAGTCAAAGTCTTTGATGCTAAAAATAAAGAGTTTAAAAGCCTTCACAAGATTGCAGATTGTTTATACCTGTATGGATATGCTCAAGTGAAATGGATCATCATGCTGGGGCAGCTGAATTGCAACAATGGATCCATAAAACTAGATGGTGGACAGAAAGTTTTATTGTAATTTTTCCTCAAGTGAGACTTTGTCTCCAGTATGTTCTTGGGTAGTGTGTGTCTTAAATATCAATAATATTTTACATCTCCAAGTTTCTAAAGAGTAGATAATTGCAACATCTCTAAATAGACCAAATGTCATTACTAACTTCCTTCTTCTCTTCTGGACACTATTCTAAAATTTTATTTTATTGAAGTAGTACAGAGACTCCCTTTCTTTTTTTCCCCTTCTACCTGTTTCACCCTCACTGTTTCCCTTGACACCTTCATGTGTGTGTAAATTACATGATCAGACTAGAAATTAATATTTCTTATGAAGCTGTAGAAGAGCTCTATATGAGGTTTTATGTTTTCATTGATAGGGAATGGCTCCTTTATCAATTCCCAAATCAAATCCTCTGTGAAATCAGGTTTTCTCCCTCTGCCTGGAATATCAGTATCTCCAGCCACTTTGGCTCTTGCTTTCAGGTTTCCTCATTTGTTGAAGATACAGAAATCTTCTCCAGATGTTGGCTTGTGTTTTCATATGTTCATTGAATATTCATATCTTCCAATATTTTTCAGGACTTTAACTTCTTTCAGTGCCCCTTGTTTCTTTCATTCTTCTATTTATCTGAAGTCAGTGGAATTTTCCCTCCTAATTACATTTTCAAGGCAAGTGTAGTATTATTCTGAATCACTGTCACTCTGCAGTTATGCTTGTTGCTGTCTGCTATTTTCCTTATATTTTTCTGAAGTTATTCACATAAAAGCTGAGCTGATGCAAGTGGATCAGTAATCTGTTTATTATTGATATATTTTCTTTTATTTCTTGATGTTCCTAAACATATTCTTCATAAATCCACACGGGGTAACATTCCAAGCCCTGATATGTCTTAGATGGCTGCTGTAAATCATAGGTAAATCATTCCCTTTATTAGGAAACTGGGATTTATGACTTCTGTAAATATAAGGGAATTAAAAATTCTGGGGCATGTCTGCTGTTTGTATATACAAGTAGTTTAGTTTTAAGCAGTTGTTTTGGATGTTTTATTTGAATTACTGCCTGTGGTGGGTGCCTCCCCGCCTCCAGGCCACATTTTGATCTGAGAAATGCTAGTTAAGGCCTCAGCCTTGAGGAACAACACATGAGCTGGGCTCCTATGGAGCTTTTTGGAAACACTCTGTTCCCAGGATAGTCCTGGACAGCGCTGTCTAATGAGCTCCTGCTTTTCTTTTTTAACAAAGAGCTTTGCAAACTGATTTTTCTCGCCTGAGAAAAAAACCAACCCACGCGGAATGTAACATTTTTGATATCAAACCTTCAAATAGAGTTGCCAACCCAAACTGTGGCCAGGATGGAGTGATATTATGACTGAAGCCCACTCTGTGGTGGGACTATAAAGAGCAGTCCTAAGAGGGACCCTTTGAGCCCTCCTGCACCTCTGGGTGTGATCAGCACCTCCCTCTGAGCACCTGGCAGAGCCAGAAAACCCCAAATTTTGCTGTAGTTGGAGAACCACTGGCAAATAGAACCAATTCTGGGCTCAAGGATCAACCCTTCACCTGCTGAGAGGATGCAAGGGCATCTGATGTGAGTGCTTTGCTGAATTTGAGAAGTTTTCATGGACATGTACCTAGAACATTGTCTCTAGATCTGTGAGCATGCACCTGTGAATATGCTATAGCAAAGGCATGACAAATGTGCTCTTCTACGTGCTCTTCATGCCTGGAGCGTGGCTCTCAATGCCTGCAGGCTCTTCAGAAGGGAAAGGAGAGGAAGGAGAGGTGGAGCCTTTGCCCTCTACATCAAGACAGGGATTAAGCCTGAAGAGCTGTCCCTGAGGAACAGCCAGGTAGAAAGCCTGTGGGTAAAAATCCCTGACACAGGCAGCAAAGGCAGCTTTGTTTTGGGGTCCACTACAGCCACCTGACCTAGGGCAGCCTCTTGATGAAGCCTTCCTACAAGAAGCACCCTCACCTCAGGCCTGTGCCCTGCTGGGGGACAGCAGCCCCCAAAATCTCCTGGAAAAGCAGCATGGCAAGGGAATCCAGACTTCTGGGAGGTGTGGGCATAACTTAAACTAGATGATGACCTAACAGAGGGAATGCAACACTAGATTTGGTGGTCACCATCATCAGTGAGCTAGTCAGGGTTGTCAAGGAGGTAAACTAGCTTGCAGTGATCCTTCATTGATGGAGTTTGCAGTCTTGAGGAACACAGGGCAGATAGGGTGTAAAGGCAGGATCCTGAAATTTTAGGAAGTCAGACTTCCAGCTGTTCAGGGAGATTTTCAGAGGAATTCTCTGGGGGACTGCCCTTGGGTACAAGGGAGCTGAACAGAGCTGGCAGATCTTTAAAGCCTTCCACAGAGTGCAAGAGCTAGCAATTTCCAAGAGCAAGAAATTGCACAAACAAGGCAACAAGGTGTGGTTGAGTAGGGAAATGCAGGTCAAACTAAAGGGCAAGAAGCAAATGCACAAGCAGTGGAAACTAGGACAGGTGACCTGGGAAAAATGCAGAGAAATATGATTGTGCAGGGAGGGGGTGAGGAGGGCCAAGGCAAAACTGGAACTGAACCTGCAAGGGATGCAAAGAATAACAGGAAGAGCTTCTGCAGCAACGTTAACTAGAAAAGAATGGTCAAAGAAGATGTACCTCCTCTGATAATCAGTGCTGGTGAAAAGGTAACAATGGATGTGCAAAAGGCTGAGGTACTCAACATTTTACATCAGTCTTCAATGGCAACCTCTCTTCCCTCAGCTCTCGAGAGGATGGACAGCAGGATGGGGACTGGGACAGCAAAGACACTCATTCTGTAAGTGAAGATCAGGGTCATCACCACCTAAGGAACCTGAATGTGCACAAGTTCATGGGAAACAGTGAGATCCACCCCAGGGTCCTGAAGGAACTGACTGATGTAGTTTCCAAGCCACCCTCTGAATAACATCTGAAAAGTTATGGTGATCAGGGGAAACCTTCACACCGATTTTTTTGGGTTGGTTCTGGTTTTTGATTGATTGTTTTTAGTTTGCCTGTTCTCTGTGTGCTTTAACCATCTATAAGGAGTAGGCTAAACCAGGCCAACAACCTGTCATGCTTTCACTTTAATATTAAACCTGCTATTGGTGAGAGCTTTGGCTGTGTTCCTTTAAGCAACCTTAAAACATTGATTTTCAACACAGCCCATGTCTGGATATCTTTGGAGGAGATGTCTTTTTTTTTACAATGCTTTTTGACTACAGAACTCTAAACATTTTGAGCAAAATGTTCAGGAAGGTGTTAAGAAATTTCATATGCAAACTAGGGTACATTTGTTTTGTATACAATACACTACAGACACCTCCTGCTTTGTCAGGTTTCATGGTTTTCATGAAAAATGAAAAATGGCTGAATTATGGCAGGTGTATGGTGATTGATGGTGGTTGGTGAGCAACAGAATTTGGCAGGATTTTTTGATTTCTCATCTGCCCAGATTTGAAGATGTGAGTATGCAGGTGGCACCAATTGATCTTGCATCACAACCACCTTTTTTCCCACAGTATTAATGTAGCTGACAAACTTGTAGTGGAGCACTTTTACATCCAAATGATAGAAATCTATAACTTTATTAATATAGGAAAACTAGTAAATTTTAGTTGATGTCAAAAGTGCTGTGACAATTTATACCAACTGTTCATATTGCCTTTCTGAATGTTTTTCCCTAGTACACCTCCAAACCAGACAGGTTTGGTCATTTCTATTTGCATTTCACTTATGATTGGTATCTGTTGTCTTGGAGCAACTGCAATAGGTACTCTTGTGAAAAACCTACAGGATATGGTATCTAGTATTAACTATCAGATTTTCCTTTATTTTTCATTTTTCTCAACCTCTGAGGTTTTCTTCATAACCTTTTTTATTTTTATTTTTTTCTTTTTGGATCCATGATGCATTCTGTCTCTTCAGTGTTTTCTTTTAATCAACTAAATAAAAGTTGTTAAAAGAACTTCAGAACAAATACAAAAGGAAATATATGTATTTATTTTGTTGCACTCTCTCCTTTAAGTGCACTGCTGGAAAGGAAAGGCTGTTCTCCCTAGTTCCTCTCCCTCACAGTGTCCTCTCAACAAGGAATTCCAACAGATCTGTGTTTTCTGCATATACAGTGTTTACAGCAACGAAAAATAAAACAAAGCATGACTCACCAACCAATTAGTGGCTGAAATGGCCCAAGGGTACATTATGGGCCAGTTACCTGCCCAGGAAGCTTCAAAGGTAACCTTTTAAAAGAATTGCTTGGAAGTGCAGACACAAGTCTCCATTTATTATGGAAAATCTTGATTTTCTTTATTTCTTCCTGAAGTGTCATCATCCATTACTTGTACCCAGTTAGACCTGTGTGTTTTGAGCTACCTGTATTTTTTTTTTTCCAACAGGTATTAAAAATAAATCTTGTAAACCTGTTTCTGATTTCAGTGCCAGCAGCTTAAATCAGTTTGTGCCAGTTAGAAGTGATAGACTTCATTCTTCTCTCACTTCTGTCAGATTTAGGGAAGAAATGCCTGTTTGTCCCATTTTTCCCCTCTTACATGGTTATAAATTTATAAGAACTAAGCTAAGGGAAATAGGATTTTTTAAAAAGTTTGAGAAAAACTAAAGGTTTCCTTGCATGTGTGTTCTTTATAAATAGGTGATAGAAAGAGAGGCTGCTGTAACTTTTGAACCAATTTGTTGGGTTCTGACTGATCAAAACCACTATGTGTACCAGCAAATTATCTTAATTCTTATGCAAGGTAGGAAAACCTCCACAATCTCTTATTAAGAAAAATATAAGTTGTAGTCAACAGAATTTGATAATTTTGTAGATATTTTATTATGTATCTAACAAATGAAAATGTAGTAACTTTCCTTGTGAATTTGTTTATTTATGTATTTGTTTCTTACAAAGTGTTTTATTAAAGTGACAATTTGGCACAAAAATGTAAAATAGTTTTAAATACACCTTACTCTGTTGAATTATTATGTATTTCCTTCCTCATATTTTCTTTTTTTTTCCAGGAGAATTTTTTGTCTTTGAAGCCAGACTATTCATAAGTACCTTGGACTCAATAATAAACTAAAAGCAGTTTATCTGCCTTTATTTGTTTACATATTTATAATTTACCAAGCCATGTGAGGTCCTCATGTCATGCAATAAAAGGTCTCTTTTTTTATTTAGCTCCCTACCCCAAATGTCCTCTAACTATCTTAGCATTCACATGTCCCATGGGAAGGAGAAAACATAAACTAATGTCTGTACAGCCTAGATACTTTTATCTTTATTCTTGAAGGAGTTCACGTAATAGCAAATCCATGTATCCGTCAAAGCTCTCAAGGGTGCATAAAGTGATATTTGTGTTGTTCTTTGTCATTGTAGCCTGTGCAGTGGAATTATTTCTTTGGGTTACATCAGGACTTACATTACACTGGGTTCCTCTGGACATCATCTTCCTTTATCCCAACAAAGATCAGCTGATCCAGTGTGGGATGCTGTGAGAGAGGAGCAGCAGCAAATTCCATCAATTTAAGTTGGTTTTTTTTTAATTTACACTTCTGCGCTTTATTTATTTATATTTTTTTTCCTTTTCTTTCAGAGTGGTTATCCACAAGAATGAAACCATTACTATGGAGAAGCTTCTGGATCTGTTTGTGGGGGAAAACAGGAGTTCAGTTTGAGAAAAGAATGACTGAGAGATGAATGGGATTGAATCAGGAATTTTGTTGGTATCTGTTTGAAGAATGGGATAATCCAATAGAAAAGCAAAAAAGATTTGGAGAGTGGGAAATAAAATATTTTTTAAAAAAACAGTCTGTTCATTTAGCCAGAATAATATTTTAGAGTAGTAGTGACTGGACTGCAATGTCCAGAAGATAATGTTTGTTTTCTCTCATGGATGTCCTGAAATTTCTGCTTTTTTTTATATTAGAACTCAACTTTAAAGGGAGTTGAAAATCTCTAATTTTCCTGGGTAGAATGTGGTCTACAAAGTCAAAAAGTCCTCTATAAGCTGAAGCTACAAAGTAATTTATACTAATAAGCTTAGGAATTTCTCAGTAAGCTTGGAAATAAGATTATAATCCTCAGATTTTTTTCAAAACATTTACCTAAGCTTTAGTGCTCCTTTATTTTTCCCATTTTTTCCTGCAATTGTCAAAGAAGGTTTGTTATTTTCCTCTTTATCACTCGTGAGAAAATGCTTTCCATTTCCATCATCATCATGGGAAAACAGTGCCATTTTTGACAAGTAGCAACAATGGAAGATGTAGGAAGAATAAAGTTTTTCCTTTGGTGACATAAGACCGAGCAGATCTATCTTTTTACAAAAGGATGCAACCTCAAATGAGGTACAGACATGACATGAGCCTTCTACCAAGAGTGCTTGCCTCCTACTCAAAGCACGAGCCCTGACAAGTCTGGTGAATACATTAAAAATGTGCACACTCAGATTTATATAAATTATTGTTTTTGTTGGCTTTACCTATACTGACAGAACTCTAAATTGTTCAGAATTATGCAGTGTGCAGCCTACTCAAACTGGAGACCTGGTTCTCTGTCAACATGCAGCAGGTCCCCAGGGCTTAGGGTGGTTGTGGACTCAACATCTCTAGTAAGAAAGGGTCTCATCTGCTTGAATTCCTTATAATAACAGAACCAAAACCAACAGAGTATTTAAACAAAGGAAAACAGGGTGGAATCAAAGATTATTCCTCTTTTTCCAAACCATTTAGTCACATAAAAATAAGCAGTTTATTCAGTATTTCTGGATTTGTTGTTCTTGGCAATGGTCTATAATTTGTGCCAGGTAATATTTTAAATATTTTTAAATATCTATTCTAAATGGCATTGTCTTTTTTCTTGTAACAGCTCTTTCTGCCAGAATACTTCCCCCCACCCCCTCAGCCTCACAGGCAGTGATTTATTTAATTCCTGCTCCTTAATACAGTTTTGTACTTTGTCAATTTGTGTAGAGTTTGTATTTTGTATTTAGGCAAGTTTGTGTTACTTTGGTGCTTTATCCAGCTTCCATTTGGTTTTAGAACACTGCCATAATTTTTATCTGCTTTAGTAATAATGTGGTCTGCACCTTTAAAAGGTGCTTGCATCTATTTATATCAGCCTAAAGCAGTGTTTCAAGGAATTGTAAAGATGATGTGCTTCATATTCTCTCCACTCTCTCATGGGAGAGGAGGCTGTGTGGAGCATCTCGGTATGCTGGACAAAAGTCAGGCTCCACAGCTTTGCAGTGTGAAAGCCTTGGGGATGAATATTCTGTTTGGTTTTTTTGTACCAAAGAAATCTTAATCATAACTGCTTAACTCGAATTCTGCATTTCTTGGCAGTTCCTACCTATCATTGCCCAGACAAGCAAATAAACGTCTCAAAAAAATTACCTGTGGACATTAACACGGCTGTAACTGAATGTAAATAAATTTAAAATACATATCATGTGAAAAAGTTGAAGAGTAAGTACAGTAACTGATATAAGGACTTCATCCTCGAGTGGAAAATGATGCTTGGTGTATTCTTGATGGCACTTGTCCTATTTACAGCATTCAATGTCTGTACTTGGATGTTCTACCTAAAGCATATTGCTACTCCCAGGGAGCCTATCTGCTTAAACTATTAACACCTTAAAAGCATTTACAGTTCAGCAAGCATCCCAGAAAGACAAATACCAACAAGGAACTGCAAGAACGCAGCTTTTCTTCCCCCCATTACTGTACCCTCGCTGGTACACGGAGGGTAACAATCTTTGGATGTGTCACAGTGCCATCTAGTGAGTCTTGCCCTGACAGGGAACAGAAATCCAGCGGATTTCATTCCACTGCTGTTCAATCCATTCACCACCAATGTTCACTACTCCCCCATTTGGAATCCTCACTGCTGTGAAGATGTTTCTTGTATTCTCGAGGCTCTATCTTGCTTACAAACACTTTTCCACCAGTATTATATGTGCTTTATAGGGGTCTAATATGTACTATTCTAAAGCTGGTTTTGTCTCTTTGTCTTTAAAGAAGAGTATGGTGGTTTTGGCTTACTTTGGTCAGATTTATATTTATTTTTGAAGTGCAGGGAGATGTAGTTGTGTAAATAGGCACTCTTTCCCCAAAAGCTAAGCAAGTGCACATTTTAAACAAACATCTCTTTTTGAAGAATGCTTCTTCCCTCATTCCAACTGAGAAAAAAAAATAAATAACTTGAGTGAGATGAGTGATGGGTAAAAAATATCATGAATCCATACACCACATAGTAAGAAAACTTTTGAGAAAAAGTGAAGATCAATGCATAGAAACATACAATTATCATAGAGCAGAATGGTTGTCACAAATGAGATGTTCTACACGTGTTGTGCTCCCTTAAAAAATGTAGCTAGTATTAGATAAGTAGGTAGAAGAAGCATTTATTTACAGTAATTCATGTTACTGAATAGGAAAAGGAAAAGAGGCTTTGCTATGATGTCACCAATGATCATTTTGGAGTTTTCAGTTTACACCCACATACAGTGGATATTTTCTGAAATCAGAGGGTTGCAGTAAAGATCAATACTGATCATAAAAACAGATTCTAACTTTTCCCACTAGATAGCTGGGAATCATACTGGGAAAGCCAAGAGTCTTTGGACAGGCTGTTACTCATTCAGCATCCTCTCAAACTGTTACCTGTCAGTGCTGGGATCATAGGAGCAAATGCACAGGAAGAATGATAACTTTATCATAGCAGTATGCATTGTCTCTAAAGTCTCTATATTTCAGGAGTATTTTGGCTTCTTGACATGTATTTGTAACACAGAAAGTGTTTCTGTAGTTAATGGATCAGTTATTTTTATACTAGACTGAGGCTCTAATTGTGATGCCCAGTTGTGAGAATTATGGGTATAAAAAAATATCAGATATTTTATGATGCTTCATGACAAATGCTAAAGTAAACAGACACTTCCCTTTTTTTTGTGCAATGGGTTAGAGGAACAGATGTGCTATTTTTGAGACTGCCACTTAAATCTAAGGAAGCTTGAAACAATAATTTAAAGACATTATCACGAAGTGATTGTTTGCTAATGAGGGACATAATTGGAGAGTTATAAATGTTATATATATATATTACTTTTATTGCTACAGTAAAATGGAACTAACTAGGAGAGTTTTAAATTATTTGAATCTACTGATAACTGCCCAAAAATTAATGTAGCAAATTTCACAGCAAAGAAACCTTTCCCTAGAGATTAAACCCAGCTAATCAGTATTTAAGAGCCAACTATGAACTGGATGTGCCTCACTACAAGATTGCAGAAATAAGACTGTGGGCCCCTGAAGCTTTCAAATGTTTGTCTTACTTTTTCATGGTGAAATTTAATTCATTTTTTCCCCCCTGTTTTAGAGAGTATGTAATTAAAGTCTAACTCTAGGTAAGAGTTTACTGCAGTAAAGGCCCAGATAGTTTATGTGGCTGCTTGTCCAGTATCACTGGCATGGATTTCTTAAGAGTCTCCTCATTTAACTGGAGTTGGAACAAAGCTTTGGAGAAAATCTTTAATAAAATTTCATACACTTACAATTTATCTAATCTTCCTCTCTGGTCTCAGAGCTAAGGGGGCTTGTATCAAAATGCCTGGGATAAATGACTGCTCTTTTACTTAGCTCCAGGTTTTCCTTTCCTGCATTTAAGTGCAAGAGAGCCACATCTTAAATTACTTTATTTTGCATCATCTAGAGAGCATGTGAAAGAGACTACAGCACAAAGGGTACCCACCAAGTCCTGCACCTACCCACAACTTTCACCTCTTAATGTTTATTGATTGCTCTGTTCTCCTTAACTCGACCCCTTTTAGGTGTGATTTTCAGATTAGCCTCCAGATTTGATGGAGTGTAATTATATTTTCTTGGCAGATGCTCAGTGGTGTAGTAGGAGCTGGGTGGTTCACAGGGAGTAAGCTGAGGGCTGCACTGCTTGAGTGAATCTGTCAAAGAAATGTCTCGTGTATCCTGAATTCTACTCTAAGGAACAAGTGAGGGTTTTCAGTCATCCACTGCAGTCTTACCAGAGCACATATTCAAGGGCTGAAAAAACCCTGAATTTTGCAGAGATGAGCTGCCTGTTCCCCAGGGATATCTGGGTATAATAATAGTGCTATGAAAATTTTTTCTCACTTTGTCAACTCTGCTTCACCAGACAGACCACCCCTTGGTGTAACCTATGATCCCATGTAACCTAAAATGTTTTAATCAAGACATTTTTAGTAACTAGGATACTTATCCCATTGTGATGCAAACAGCTGATGTGTTAATGATTTGCTAAAGAAGAGTAAAATTCATCTCTATGGCATTATATATCTTCTATAAAATGAAACCTCTGGTGATATGACCTTAAAACAACAGTACCAGAGACAGACAATGAGTAGGGCAGTTTAGTCTTCAGAATTATTGTCATGCTTTTATTTTTCTAATTTTTTTCTTTTATTTTCCTTAATTTTTGTCCCACTGCTGGCAAAAATTCAATGACAATTTTGTCACAATTATCCAACCATCAACAGAAAGTCAGAAAGCACCTGTCAACCCATAGGAGCTGCACTTCAGGAAACTGTGCAACCACCAGCACTTTATTCACATTGCCTGCCTCCACTGGGAAGCCAAAGTTTTGCTGGTGACTGGTGTGAATTTCAAAGCAGACTTCAGGTTTCTCTTGCTGAAGTTCAATTGTGAATGTAAACACGCTGAGAGCAATGGAATTGTGTTGGAATTAATTTCCTTGGAATGAGTTGTATGTTCTGGTGCTTAATCACTTCCAAAACTTCAGGAATTAAATCACTTATGGTTGTAGGAATATTCCTCCCTTGATTCAAGGTGCTGGTGGATTACTTGATGAAAATACATTGAACTATGCCATGGATGCATCTGAAAGACACTGTAAGTAACCTGTTCAGTTGTTTTAATAGACTGAGTTTATCTCATATCTTAGTTTATCCAATTTTTTTATAGATAAGCAAAGAGAGTTATGTGTATTTTCTAATACTCCACATAGCACGAGCCCTATAATGTTGAATTAAAATTAATTAATTAGTATTCTGAGTCACTTCTTTAATGAACTCTGCTCCTCCTATGCCTAAGTGCTGGAAGATAATGTAATAATTACTCAATTTTCTTTCAGAAATTCTCAAGTGCTTAGATTTCTAAAGCAAAGGTTGTCACCTTTGTACTTATATGCATGCAACTAAAAACAGTGACTATCAAATAGTCTGTCACTGTATTAATCATTAATTTGTCATCCTTTGAAGTCAAGAGAATAGAAAATACTTATTATATTTTAAAGGCTAAGAAGAAAAATGTTGTGCTCTTTTGAGATTATAAATTGTTTGAGACATTTTAATTATTAATTTTAAAACGTGGGCAAATGGACAGAAAATTAGATGAATGTCCATGTTCAAACACAAGGCTGAACAATGGGATTTTTATTACAAACAAAACCCCACAACCAAGTGGGCTCTGTCTAGAGAGGGAGTGTGTCAGAGTCAGATGCTGTCTTTGGTGATTTGAATGCCCCATATAAACTACTAGATTCAAGGAAATTTATGTTTGAACTCACATTGTTGCTTTGGTTTGCTTGACAACCATTTTATTTCAGAGTGGTCCTGTGGACAGGCATTTCTTAATGTTATGTAGTAGGCCCGGTTTTTGTCATCTGTGATCAGCCTTTTGTGCATTTCAATGGCATTTCCTAGATTTAATTTGAAATAAGTAAGGGAATTTAGGCTGTGAATCACTCACCTACTGTATTTGAGAATATATTTATTCTATGTGCTTACACCTACTGTTCATGCCTAAGTTCCTGAAGGTACAAACTCCATTTATAATTATTATTGTTAAATGTAGCTTCAGCTTTTATTTCTATTACTGCTACAGTATTTTATTTCTCTCTGTTCCACAAATGGAACAGTTTACTGTTTATTTTCTGATCCTGCTTTTCAATTTGCAAAGTGTTTCAGCTTTTGAGGAATCATTTGTAGAATTCTTTGCAGCAAGACATTGTGAAAAAAAACTTTGCTTTTGCAACATTAGTGTTTGAATTTTAAAATTTTATAGGGAAGACTATGTGTAGAATTCTTTAAACACCTAAAAACAATTTTCTGATTATGAAAAGTCATACTTTTTGTATTTGATAGCCTTTTAAAATTTTATTTTCCTGTGATATCGCTTTAAGAGATGTGCTCAGTGTTTGAGAGAGAGGGAGATGGAATATTGGAGTGTTAGTGTTTTCCTATTACAAAATAACTGAAGTTATTTTTACCAGACTTTATTTAAATGGTTAAAGCTTTTTTTTTTTTGTTTGCTCCTCACGCTTGTGGCAAAGCATATTTAAATATTAATGAGAGAAACACACAACTCAATGGTAAGGGGAAAATTTGTGAGCATGAATGATGAGATTTGCTTTTAGTCAGAAAAACATCTGTACCATGCAGCTAAGGACAGTTGAGAACCAAATCCCTCCTCAAAATTAATGAGTTTAACAGGGTTTAACAGTCAATATGATATTTTCAGTAGATTATAGGTAATGGAAATGCAGAAGGACATACAGGAGATACAGATATACATATGATACTATTATATGTATAGGTACATAATAGTTCTCAGACAGCCAAACAGGCTGTTAGATATAATTGACAGGCAGACCTTTCTCCTTTCCTGACCTCAGTTTACATCTCCCTGAACCTGCAATTAAAGTTAGTATTATAATACCAATACTATATAAGTTTTACATGAGACAAATTAAGAATCTATTGTACAAAAGGGCAAAAATTGTTGGTGAGCTGTGTGTGTATGGGAGTTATGGTTTAACCAGTGTTATGGTTTAGCACAAAAATGCAACCACACCAAAAGCAATATTGTGATGGGTTGCATCACTTGATTTTAGTATTTCCTCCACCTGACCTGTTTATTGAATTCCTAGTTTGCCTCCCTGAATTTGAAGGCTGAAGCCAATGAAATCTGGCCTGATGGCTGCTTGTAAAGGAATCTGGGCCACACTTTGCATCTGAAATAGGAAAGGGTCCCTTTGGTTTCCCCTGTCACTCCACGATGGCTGTGAAGAAACTGAAACCCTCCAGATCCCTGGATGGCTCCTGTTACAGGGACATTTATGGAATCGAACATCACTTCTCTGTCATTCAACATTTTCTGGGCTGTGAAGTTTTACTGTTGTGTGAAGGAGCTAATCCAACTCCCTGCACTGCTCCAGGACCCCCTGAGGCTAGATTAGCTGTTGGGGATGAAATGTTGGGTGAACACGTCTGGAATCTCCTCTGTGTGGCAGGGATGCACGTCTTGCACCACAGCCCTTCTCCTCTGGCATTTCCTTCCTAGCACAGCTAGGAAAATGCAGCAGCTTTTGGACACCTGGAAACTCTCCAGTCTAAGAAACTGTCAGCTGAGCAGGCTCATGTTCTCCTTCATATCTTTAAAGATGCTTGGTGTGTCTGTTGCAATAGTCTGTGGATGAAAGGGATTTTGTTCTTGGGAGGATTTTGTTTCCTGCCCCCTCTTTCCACTACACTATTTTTATTATTATTATTATTATTATTATTATTATTATTATTATTATTATTATTATTATTATTATTATTATTATTATTATTATCATCATCATCATAATCATCATCATCATCATCATCATCATCATCATCATCATTATTATTACTATGACTATTATCATCATCATCATCATAATTTTGTTATTAAACTCCTGTATTTAGGTCACATTCCCATGCTTAGTACCTTTTATCAAAATAAAACCATAGTATTTTCTATTAATACATTTATACATGTATATGTCTATTTTTAATAAATATAAAAAATATTCTGTAGTGCTGAATAAATAAACTCCAAATAACATGTTTTGATTCTAAATAAACCCCAATTTTCAGATCTCCCTGGAAACAGTATTAGGATTTGTTTCATTTTGAGTTGTAACAGCATGCATTTCCTTTTCACCTTTCAGTTTCAGATTGATAATTATGAGGTTTAGCCAATCACCAGTATCAACTTCATATTGGTTTCTTCCCAACAGGAATCCAACCTAGTCTCTGGGGAGTTTGTGATATTTCTTGTGTTTGTGCAGGTAGAAGATTAAAAAAGAAGATCAGTTTTAAAACCTGAAGTAATATTCAGCAACATAAATTTGCATGCTTTGGCCTCTAACTTTTGGTCTCATGCTAAATGCACCAGAGAAAATGAAACAAGATTTTTTTGCACAGGATTTGCAAGGCTGAGAAAATAAGTGTTACACAGAATGGGTACCTGGACACAACTTTTTCCTCATGTAAAACAGGTGACAAGCTGACATTTTAGAAGTACATGTTTAGTGGACAGGGACAAAAAGAAACAGGGAAAACGTGAATGGTATTTTAGGGTAGTGTTTAATTTTGATCAATATGAGAAAGAATTGTTTTCTTGGTGGCAGTATGGAGTCTGTTGATCTTTGGGTATATTCTTGATTGTATGTTATTATTTATATGTGGATTTGGGTATATTCTGTCAGGATGAATTTCCAGAGCTTCAAGAAGGGCTGAAAGTTCTCTCCCATGATCATTTTATCAAGGCAGCTGAGCTTCTGTTCATTCTACTGGTGAGACCATGAGACAGGATCTATTGGAACAGGATGCTAACTAAGTAAGGATCCTGAGCCATCTTAATTTTTTATTTTTTTTTTTTGCACATTAAAATTACTATTGATTCTGAGTCACAGGGATGTGACTCATCCTGAAAGTTAGACATGTCCCCAAGATGTTCCTGCATCAGAGGCTCAGATTGAAATTAGTATTAGGGCTGCTTGGTTTTCTGGGGGGGAGAGTGGGGTGGGTGATGGGAGCAGTGTTGGTTTGACTTTTGGTTTTTTACTTTCTTGTTACCACACAGGGAGGGGACAAGTGAGACACCAATATTTAGTAGAGAGTATTGTTTTTCTTCTGTTATTTGAATATTTAAGCTGACACTTCAGATAATAAACCAGGTGGTTCCCTGGTGTGATACTGTGGTTACTAATGCTCACATCCTGGTTCCACCCTAGAGAGTCTCGGGTAATTCCTGATGGGAATAATTATTTCTCTGAAAAATTAGCCCAGTATTCATCACTGGTAAGAAAGCAAATAGAATATTAGTTATTATTAGCAGAGGAATTTAAAGCAAATCAGGGAATTAATTTGTGATGCTGGAGAAATCTATTTGTAAAGTTGTGTGATTTTGTAAATTTAAATTTTAAATACATTGCCCGATTTTTCTTGATTAATTTTAAAATGGATCTAGTAGAACTAGAAAGTCCTTGATAGATCAAAAACATGGAACATCTTTCATATGGATTGTGATGTGAACTGAATTACTTTTTTGCAGCTTGGAAAAGAGATAAAAGAGCAAATAGAGGGATATGTGATGTACAAACTGATACACCAAACAAAATTTTTAGCTTGTAAATAAATTTATAGTTAATGAAAGAAATTGATTTTCACATGATTTATACACAATTTATACTTGTAGAACCCCTTCCCACAGGGTGTTGTAGAGAACAAATATATAATGGGATTAGGCAAATTAATGGAATATATTTTTTGAATTTCCTACTAAACCTGATGGTCCAGACACAACTTCCAGCTTCCTGTAAGCTTCCAGATTCTTAAAGCGTAACACAGAGGCGTTATTGCATGTACATGGCAATCATCAATTCCTTAGAAAATCACATTGCACTAAGGCAGGCCTAGACTTCATAAATTTGTCCAGATATTCTGACCAGAAGATGATACAATGTTCCAGATATTTTGGATTTATAGTCTCTGACAAAGTTAATATACTTCACAGACTTCTATGCCTGGTTCAAAAAGACTGGAAAGAGGTGCAGAAAAAAGATTTTTTTGTAAGTAAATTTTAAGTAAATATAATTTTAGTATTGGCACGTAACTATTTTATAAGTAGTTAATGTTTCTTTAAAATATTTTCTCCTTTCCATTTTTTTTTTTTTTAAATGAGGTGTTACTTCGTATTTCTAAATGTTTGATAGTATTTAGGAAAATAAAAAATAAAAACAGTGTCAACCTGTCTATTCCCATTCACACTATTCATGTTAATTTTATTAAGATACATCTATGATTTGTTGATACCACTTTAACATTTAATTTCTTAAGGGAAGCATAGTTTTAGAGCTAGAAGCCTCTAGAGCCTGTAAGCAGGCAGCGGAAGTGAGTGGGCTCATATTGAGAAAAGCACTGTTGATTGACATGATATATTGGTTTAGAGTATATTAACTTATCTCACACTTTAAAGAGTCAAAATTAACTCCAGGAACATGTTTAGAATCCTAACACCTCAACAGATGGAAAGCTCCCTTCCTTCCTCCTCCTCTGAAATCACCTGGCAAGGAGTGAGCCAAGGCTAAAAAGGTGGTTTACAGAATTTCAGTTCATTCTGCAAATTATTTTTTTTACACTTCTCAGAATAGCGCGCAGCTTTCCACGAACCAGAATGAATCTTTCAGAGCTTTTCTTGTTTCCTCATAAGAAAAAAAAAAAAAAAATAAAAAAAAATCAAGATCAGGAGTAGAGTTTATTTTAATTGCAGTGCGTACAGTATGTCACGGTCTAGTGCGTCAAGCGCTGCTATTTTGTGTCTGTGCTTAATTCCAACTTTAGACGGACATACATCATAACTGTAAACACCTGCCTCGCGTCATTAAGGACAGCAAAAATATCCCATTGTGGGAGGACCATAAGCTGTGTTTTCAGGCAGTTTGTGTGTGATCTCTGACAAGAACATACCGTGCTACATCTTTCTCACTGTCTGCATTCTCCTTGGGATGAGAAATACGCAGTTCTGTCTCCGTCCTTGGCCCCGCCGTTCCCATGCGCACACGCGCACGCACGGCCTCCCAGCAGCGCCCGGAGCCATTTCAAATTAATTTTGCAACAGTCATACTTTTCATAGGAGAATGAAACTAAATTTAAAACACAACAGGATTAGCTCAAGGCCTTAATATATACAGAGAGTTTAGAGGTCATTTACAATAATTCCGTCGCTGCCATATGTTTAAGGAAGATTAATTAAAGGAGATAAAGCTAGAATAGTTCTGCTTTCATTAAAAAAAAAAAAAAAAAAAAAAAGGATGAGGTTAGTGCTTAAAAAAAGGATAGAAGTTTTCACACAGCGATTCAAACATGAGTAAGTTGCAAGCAGTCCTATCATCTGTCAAACCAACTACCACATCAAATTCATAAATAGCAGTGTGTAAAAAGGAAAGTAGGAAAGCCAAACTCCACTTTAAAGCCACAGAGAAACAGGAGCTTTGTAATAAAAACTGAGCAGTCCTAGTTAATGCTATTAAACCCTTGGGTTTAATTTTTGTTTTGTATTGATTTCCAGAACAATTCCCCATGTATTGCAAAAACAGATAAACTGAGGGAAGACTGCTGACTCCTCCTGGTTTTAGGAGAATGTGAGCACACCACACACGGTGATGCAGGAATTTATCTACAAGGATGAGCTGCCTCCCACCCATGCTGCTTTCTTCTTAAAACTCAAAGAAATGTGCAATACTTGACTTTAGTATCATTACAGTTAGTCCACCAGGGACGAGCTGTTGGTGGAGGAGTAATCCAAACACTCCTTTAATTACCAACCTATTGAAACACTGAAGTTTTAAGTTTAAAGATAAGTTAGAATATTGACCCAATATGAAACCCATCATTTTCAAATTTTTGCGTTTTTCAGTCACTTTGCAGCACTCATGGGCATAAATCCAGCTTGTTCTGGAGCTCCTATTCACAGCTGCCCATCAGCCTTTGTGTGATCTTGGTCATGTATGTCCTTGTTTCTACCCCCACACCTTTTCCTATTCAGGATGCCAGTTTTGCATCATCCTTACTGTTTTCCATAGAACACCACCAAACCCCTGAGATAAAATGATTCTGATGCTGAAAGAAGTGTACTGGCACAGCAGATGTGATAATTGGGATATGCAGACTCTCAGCATCTCTGTCTTCCATTTGCCCCTTTCTAGGTGGGCAGTTGTATCTCTTGCAAGTCTCATCTACAAAGTGATTGCTCCCCCACAAAACAGGGAATGCAGCAGTGGGTAATTCCATTGCCCAGATTATTTTTCTCATGTAATCTAAATGTTAAGTGGCTTTGCAGTGTGGTCAGTGTCTTGCATGTACTGTGAACAGCATGGCAAATAATTTCAAAGATAGTAATCTCTCTTTTTTAATCCTCTCTTGTGTTAGCATGCTGTTTTTGGAATTTTGCCTTTGGATATATTAACTCTAGCATTGAATATTTTTATTTTTTTTGGCAGAAATTTCTTGGTATACACCCAAGAGAAAGATAGCTTTGGGTAGGGTGTGAGGTTTTTTGGGTTTATTTGGCTTTTTAAGTCTTTCTGTGTATGTGCGCATGCATGTCTAGAAGCTCTATATAAAAGTTTATATAAATAAATTACATAAAATTATATAAATTTTATGTAACCATCATAATATAAATATAATCATATAAATTATTTTTTCATATTTATTATAATATTTATTATAATGGTAATTATAATATTTAATATCATGTTAATTATAATATTAATTATAATAGTAATTTTAATTATATAAAATTATATTAAAATTATATACATTAATATATAATTAAACCAAGCTAAAGAACTTTCACCTGAAATATAACACTGGCAGATGGAACATAAGAAAGCAGGGACCCATGAGATGCCTGATTCCACCAGTGCACAGGCTGGGTCACCTCTCACTCCCATGAGAGGTGCGATGTTTCCTGTCCAGAAAGCTGACACCTGTCCTTCTGACCTGCATCTTACTGATCCATTCAAACACTGTGCTGCAGGTGAGTTCCTTGCAGGTATTTCAGCTGTTCTGGGACATCTGAAGCAACTAATATGTCTCCATAAAAACAGCTTCTAAGATATCCTTTTTTTCTCCAGAGTTATCCCCTGGATATTAATGCTACCATCTCCCATTGCAGTTACACCTACAACTAAACTGAAGATGCTGCCCAGTCCTTGTTTTATTTATTTAGAGCTGAACCAGCAGAGTGTGGTACATGAGCAAAAACTGAGACATGTCACAAATGAACATGCACTTCTGCTTTCCCTGAAAAAAAAGGCAAGGCTTAATTGAACTTTCTGAGTTGATAATCCTGCCAGTTACATTTTGTTTCCATAAATGAAGTTCCATGAGAGAGGACAAAGGAGTTAGTCTCATAAATGCTTAGGAAATGAACACAGACAGTTGAGAAAATTCACTGGTAACCAAATCTGCTAGTAATGACTGCTCTAGCTGTCTTACCATGAGGTTATACATTTGTACCTTTAAAATTATGATACTAGGGTAGTGGTTTCACAGGTCAAATGTGAGACTTGATCTTAAATGATAATTCCTCCAGAGGAAGGAGGAATTCTGTAAAACATGGTAGGCCCTCTAAGTCTCAAAAAAATACAAAAGATGAAGTCTGATGGTCCAGTGGCCCATTTGACACAGCCAGCAGTAATACTGGAGGATTTGATTTAGCTGATTTTTCAGTGGATGATGTATAAGTACCAGTCAATAGGGAATTATGTCAAGTGAATTTACACCAAAAAAAATCCTTGTACTTTGAAAAAGATCCTGAAGATTTTCTGAGACCTTTCAAATGTACCGATAAACACCCAAAAGCTTTTTTTTTTTGGCCATTATGTATAAAGAGCCCAGAGGCTGACAAATAGCAGCAATTTGCAGTATATGCTTAATATTAAATTATTTTGATAGATCTGTCCTGTGGTGTTTGTTTGGGTGGGTTTCATTTTTTTAAAAAAAGACTGCTTTTGTGGAGAAGGAATTATTGTTTTGGTTTATGTTATTCTGTTTTTCACCTTTTTCATGGTACTGCTTTGTTCTCTGGGTCCCAAAGACAGCTGAGATATCATTCTAGGGCCTAAACCCCCTAAGTTCTTGTTGAAGCTAACAAGAGATGAGAGCAGTTGCATTTTTATAGAACCTGGGTTTGCTTGATGTTCTTTGCTCTTCCCCTCCATAACACCTTTGGGTCCTACCCCAACTCCTCTTCCCAGGCTATCAGTTAAAAACTAGAAGATAAATTAATTTTGATTTCACCATCTAGCCAGCAAATCCATAAAGTCAAAAAAATAGGAAGGCAGTTCTAGGGAGACATTCTGTTTTCTGGGTATGTAATCTTATTTTTTCCTTGAGGATTAAAAGCATGGAAGTCCTATCAAAATATATTTCCTTTCTTACCTTTGTATACTTTTAAAAGTCTTCTTGGGGGCATGAAGACCTGAGCAATGGTGGTGTCTGTCATGTTTGATTTAGTCTGAGATTCATGTCTTGAGGAGTTCCAGTAGCAGGGAACACATTTCTCAAAACCTAGTTTTATTTATTTAATTTGTAGATATCTATTAAAAAAAAAAAAACAAAGAAAAAGGTGAGGTGATAATAGTATGTTAAAAAAGCTTCTAATCAATCTATTTGTACAAACACATAGTCTAGAGAGTGAACAGAGCCTGCAAAGAAAGCTGCTGGAAGCAGGAATGCTAACAGATTCTTGTATTTCATCTCACTGAAATGCACACTTTATAAGTTATGTTGCTTGATTTTGGTTTTTTTTTAGGGTTGAGTTTTTCTGGGATATTCTCTTATGGGGGGTTTTGCTTATTTTGGTTTTGTGTTAGGAAGGATATTTTAAAGGTTTGTTAGGTTTTTGGTTTTTGTGCTTATTAATATATTATTAAAAGACTTGGTATGTCTCCTTTAGACTTTTTGCTCAAGTTTAACTTGGTTTAAATTGGTTCAAAAGGTACAAAATGGTTTCAAAATACATATTTTTTTTTAATTTTTATATTTATTTTCACTTAATTAACAATAAACACGTAAATTATTTCTTTTAGCTACTCAATGACTTGTGTGCTGCACTGTGGCATTCTCTATCTAATCACTTACTATTACTTAAAAACTTCTAGAAGAAGATGAAGAAAGAAGAAGGACAAGAGACAGCACCTTAAATCCTTCATCTTGTCTCTGGTTCTCTAAACTAGTTTAAACTCTAACTTTTTTACTCAGTGATTTAATAAAACTCTCTAATTTACACATTCACACTTTTAGTTTTTCTATTTAACAGTTGCTTCCATGGTGTTATATGAAATTCAGTGGTTTTTTTGGATGTCAGAGCCAGGTATCAGGGATAAGGGCACACACTCTGTGCCTCTGACTCCAACAGTTACACTTCATAATGCTTTAGCCTAGTTTAGGACAAATCTAACAAGTGCAGAAGAATAAGAAAAAGTAGAAGAGAACCTAAAGAACCAGTTAACTTTTCAGCTCAGAGGCAGAATTTACAAAAGAGCAGAATTCAAGTAAATGAGTTACTGCTAGGAAAGATAGGGGGAAATCTGTGTGCCATATTTGCATTAATTAAGATTTGTATTAGAGATCAGATGATGAGAGACTCCTCCCAAAGACAGCACACACGTGCTCTTAATCTTGTGCTGATTTCAGGTTTGTTCTCACTTGTTGCAAGATTTTTGTTTCTTTCTAATATAATATCTAGACTTTTTATTTATTCTGTGTAAGCTGACTACCTGTAAATCCTGAGATGTTAAGTAGAACTAATAAAATGTCAGTATTAAGATTCCTTTCTTAAGGCTATTAAAGTTATACAGCAAGTACACTGTTTTTTTATTGGGTTATTTTACTTGTACTACATAGCTGAGTGTTTTAACACTAGTCCTCTGAGACAATTCATCTAAAGGAAATTGATTTTTATTTTCCAGTTCATAAAATGAAGGCAATTATAGAGAAATCCTGTATAAGAATAAAATCTTGCTTCTGTTTTATCTTTTTACATTATGGTAAATTTTTTCATCAAATAGTACTCACATTTTTAGTTGTTTTTTTAAAGTGCTCTCTCTCCTTATGTTTAGAGTCTGAAAGGAAGCATTTAAGGTATGAAGACAACCTTGAGCAAAGAGGTAAGAACAAGTTTATTCATATTTCATAATAGTTATTATTGCTAGAATCACTCTGCATTTAAAAATTTGAACATTATATATATATATATATATATATATGAAAAAAATCTCACCAAAAAAAGAACATTATAAGTGTATTTTTCAATGCTAACAGGGAAGCTGAAGTAGGGTGGGAAATTCCACCAGACTGAGGCTGAAGAAAAGCAGTCTCAAGCCATTATTTCACTTAAAATGAGCAGACAATTCTACTGTTCTGACCAGTCTCAGGTGGTTTTCTTTCTTTGTCAAAGAATTTACTCTTCACTTATGCTAATGCAACTGAGAAGTGTCCCTTGCTTTGGGAAATCTTTTATATTAATCATAAAAGTTGGAAGTGTTTTGCCAGTAATTTGGTAGAAATGGTTTACCTTGGTTTTTGGTTTCAGTAAAACACACTTGACCCATAAGGGTTAAACAGCATCTTTTAAGAGAAAATAAGAAATTAATTAAGTCTGACTCTGAATTGTGTCTTGTGGCTCACCTCTTTTTCCAGGTGATACAATGGATCACATCCTGCTCTTGGTACCTTCAGTCTGCACATCTCCACCCAGCAGAAGGGAATGCAGCAAGGCAGAGGAGAAAAGTCAAAAAAATGTGACTTTTTTTTAACAAGTGGCTCCTTCAATAGAGTGAAGAAAAAGGCAGTGTGCTAAGCACAAGTAATTTTTACTTGGTTATGTCTTTCTAGTAGGGTTAGATAAGACTTGGGGAATGCTCTGAGTTGTACACTGAAGTGAATCTAATCACTGATTACTCTGGAGGAATCAAAACCTACTGTGTGACAGCCACCCTCTCCTAAGTTAGTCACATGCAGCTTAATTAAAAGAAAAATTTAAAAATCTATTATTAGTAGTAATTTTTTAAGCCCTCTCTATAAGCAAACTTGTTTAGAGTGGATCATGTTGTCTAAAGCAACTGTTTTGGTAGAAGGGAGAACTGTTTGCAGGGATGTAATTGCACTAATTAATTAGTGAGATTGTGAGGATAGGAGAAATGAAAATTCCTAAGTTCAGCTCAGCTTTTAAAGCCATGTATCGTGGAATTGTCTTTGATGTGAAAATCAACAAATAAAGTGTGAGAGTCTGATCAGCTCAGGGTTCTTCTGTCTGCCCTGTGACTTCTGATTTGTGTGTTGGGCCCTAAATCCCTCCCAGCCTCAGCCCTGTGCTCAGTGAAGCTGTTCACAGAGGGGTCTAAAGGGGGTTAGTGAAGGTGAATAAATGGAACAGGTTCTTGTAAACCCCATGCTGCTGCTGAACTACACCACCTTCTAGAGAGGCCTGGGTCCCTTTTCTTCACCCCCAAACCCTCTGGATGCCGTGTCTGCAAAAGCACATGGATTCCTGTATAGCTCAGGGCAGGGTGTGATTCCCAAGGTAAAAATTCTTCCAGCTCTTCCTGCCCCAGTCCTCAGTGGGAACAGCCCATTTCTGCTGCCCATCACTGCCTGTTTGCTACTGTCACCTGAGTCAAGGTTGGGGGTGTTTTATTATTGTTATTTTCCTCTATGAATGAAAGTTTTTCCATATTATCAGGTAAGAAAATCTTGGCATAATTAGTTTTAAATCTTAATTTCCTAGGGGTGGTTTTTAATACTAAGCAGAGGGCATTATAGCAGCACTTTTTTTGCTGTCTTATACATAATTTGATTACTATTTACAGCAGATGAGAACTTGGTTTTTTAATGAAGTGAATGACATTTGCTAACTACCCCATGACCAGTTCAAAATAAATCAGCAAATCTGAACAAAATAAAAATAATTAATCTAAAGAGATGGTTGTCTTCTGTGAATCATCTAATGCCATCTATCTCAGATTGGTGTTTCAGGAGCCATTAGTGAGGATTTTTCACTTTGTGACATGGCACAGTGAGGGCAGATAAGTCCAATTAGTCCTTCTCCCAGTGGACAAAGTATTTTAATTAGTTTTTAAGAAATAAGAAAGGGGGTGTCTGGTGAAGTATCATGTGAAAGAAATCTTGATTTTCTCCTTTTTCTATACATGCCATACTGCACATGCAAATATATAGTGATCTTTCAGAAAACAATGGAGGAAAACATGTAAGAGCCTGATTGAATTTTATTCTGAATCATAAAAAAGGTCTCTACTTACAAACAAAAAAAAATCTGTATTAAAATAATCTTTATAAACTATTTCCTTTTTAATGAAAGAATGTAAAATTCAGAGGGTTTTTTTTTTTAGGGATACTTATTATGATGCTTGACTTCATTTTGTATGAAAATTAGTGTTTATTGATATTAACATTTATTTGGTGTAGCAGCATTTACTGTTTAAAAAAGCATTTTACTGTTTAAATATTAAAAAAATAACTTTATTAATTACTTTTTTTTTACTGTATTTGCTTTTCTCTAAAGACAAGACAGTCTCCAGTTTGTGTTCTGAATGTAGTGCCACAGTGCAAAGGGTTTGACTGAAATTTGGTTTTGAAGAGGCTATATACTCCATCTATTATTGCTTTCACCCAATAAACCTCTACTTTCCTTCAGTCTCAGACAGTGGTTTAGAAAACCATTCAGGTAACAAGATCAATGATTAAGTGATTTGGTTCAAAGAGATCTCTGAAGTGATTGCTTTGACAAGGTCATTTTTAACAAAAATATATTTAGTCCAGTGACTTGCAGCCACACTCCTTTAACAGCTGTGCCAGCTGAACATGAGGGATAAAAGGAGCAGCTCAGGGTGGTGGCAAGGAGTCCTTAACAAGTTTATGTAACTTTGGACATAAAAAGCTGTGCAGAATTCTGCTGGGGCTGTGACATTCCTGCTAGACAGCTGTATGTAAAAGTAAATGCAGAATCAGCCTGCAAGCAATGAACTTGCACTTGCTGTTCCAATACAGGCTGTTTAAGGGGTTGCATCCTGTGCTTTGGTGGAATTGTCTCACTAAGAAGGAGCCTGAATTGTTTTATTTTCCCAAATGATGTGTTATGTAGAAGCTGTGCACTCCTGCTACCTCCCTTCCCCATTTTCTCTTTGCATCTGAGCTTTCACTCTTTCCCATCCCTCATTATTGTGGCCTTGTTTCAGTTGTTCATCATCAATTGATGAAATAATTATTTTATTAATATTTATAGTATCATATAATAATATTTTATTAATATTTCCCCTAGCATTTCCAGGGTTTGCAGATCCTTGTATCTTTTTGCTAGACTTAACTAAGCTTTATTGGTCTTCAACAAAAAATGATATTGCAGGCCACTGTTTTATTATTTTTTTCTCTACATGTTTATATATCAGTTTGAATAATAATCCATCATGGCTAGCTGAGGGCTGTCAATATTCTGCCACACTCTGAACTAATACTTTGAGTTGCAATTGTGTTCTTATCTCCTGCAATGAGGGTCTGAGTCCAAAAAAAATGGCTATAGCCAACAGTCAGAAAATCTGAGATGGGAGGAAGGAAAAGAATGAGCAAAGAAAATCAAAAATTGAGAGGGGTATAATGAAACCAAGATATACAGAATTCTCACCATGGATTGCCAAGTCTCAATTCAGGAAGATATTTGTAAGGCTACTGCCCTCCCTTTTAGAAACAAAACACTAATTTTATTATTTTTTTTCTTTTCTATTAAAAAGCTACCCAGCACAGCCCTGTAACTATTGCTAAGTATCCATTTCTCCTACAGTCAATATATAAAGCACCAGCTTGATTCAGGTCTGGATACAACTAAATTCTGAGACCCTTGTTGAAGCAAGAAGTTCTCCTGACATTTAGAAACTGGATTACTTGGAAACAAAAAAAAAAAAAGAGAAAAAAGAGGAAACCAACCAAAAATGCTCATTTTTGTCCTTGTAGATGGTTGTTTCTTCACATAAAAGAGTAAAAAGGATTTACCACTGAATTATGCCAACATCAATGTATGGAGTAAAAGTTGCCCAAAGAACACAGACATCCAGTGCTCAGTACTGTTCTAAGTCTTTCATTCTTCCCTCATTCAGTTTTAGGTGAGCAGTGTCCTGTTACATCCTCACTCTCTTCCAATTTGGATGGTCATTGAGTGCCCATCAATTATTCAAGTGTTTTAGTCACTACATCTTGTGCTTTGATATAGTGCACTCTCTGGTTGGCTGAAAGGGTTGTCTTTTTTGCCTTTTTTTTGTTCTCTTTATTTTTATTTTTTAATTTTTCTTTTCCCTTTTCATCTTCCTTTTCCTATCCTATAGTACTTTCTCATTAACCCTCAATTAGTATTTAGGAAATAAAATTAGAAAAAATAGTCTTAAAATCAATAGGTTTCATATCAGTTTCTACTGATACAGTACCAATGTTCTGTGGTGACAGATCAGTGGTTTTTTATCTACATGTTTCCTAGTTTGTTCACAAAAAAGCAAAGCCATGAAATGTCTAGACTTTTCTTCACAAATGCATTTTTTTTGCAGGCAATTTATGCTGCTGTCTGAAGCTCTGCTGCCTGAACAGGCAGGCTGCTTTTGAGTGGGAAAGTGTAGCATGTAGACAACACTTGCCACACTGTGAATGCTAATGAATGATACAGGGAAATTAAGGTTAAAATGAGAAACGTGTGGAGACCTCAGAGCATCCTCCCAGCATCTGAAGGGATTCTTGCAGAGAATAAGGAGAGGGATTCTTTGTCAGAAACTGCAGTGATAGGAGAAGGAGTGATGGGTAAAAAATTAAAAGGGGAGATTTAGGTTAGATATTGGGGAAGAAGTTGTGGGAGTGGTGAGCCATGGCAACAGCTTGCCCAGGAGGCTGTGAATATCCCATCCCTGGAAGAGTTCAAGGCCATGCTGGATAAAGCCTGGATCAGCCAGGTCTGTCAGGAGATGTCTCTGCCCAGGGCAGCAGGGGTTGGGACCAGGTCATAGTTAAGGTCCCTTCCAACTCCTCAAGATTCTGACTCACTGATTCTATCATTTAGGCCAGGAAGGACATCACTGGAACTCGTGGTAGAGCCCTGGTTATGCTGGGACAAATAAAAGCTTTTGAGTTTATCTGAATTAAATTGTACCTGCAAGCGAAATATTTCTGAACACACAATACAGCCCTACTGAAGAGCTGCACTGAGTCAGAGTGTCTAGGAACAGCCTTCACCAAGGCCTGGTGCACAAGCCTGGCTTTACCATCCTGGCACCACAAGTGACTGCTGAGATTGTCACCTCTGTTCATCAAGGAGTAGCTAAAGTGGGAAGTCCTTAGATGAGCAGCAGTTATATTAGATAAGCAATTTCCAAGTGTAGTGATTTTACCAACAGATAAAAGCTAGCTATTTAGAAGGGCAGAAATCATATAAATAAGTACAGACAGTTTTGCAGTTTGTTGTTAGACAATAGCACTGGAAAGACAGGAAAATGCTAGAAGAATTTAAGAAACCACCCTTAGTCTTTGTGGTGACTTAAGCCTTGTACTGGGTTTAGCTTGGGTGCAGGTGATTTTCTTTCTAGGAGCCTGTGTGGTGCTGTGGCTTAGATTAGTGACCAAAGCAGTGTTGGTAGCACACCAAGGTTTATTTATTGCTGAGCAGTAGGGACAGCATCAAGGCCTTCCCTGCCCCTCACTCTTCTCATTCTGCCCCTGCAGTGGGAAGGGACAAGGGGGGACAGCTGCTCTCAAGTGACCAGATCAGTATTTCATGCCACTGAGCATGGTTCTAGGCAATAAAACCAGGGAGTAATTTTTCCAAGGCTGCCACTACTCAGGGATTTGCTGGTTATCAGCTTGGTGGTGATTTCCTTTGCCTCACTCTGGATGGGTTGAGGTTTTTTTTTCCCCTTTTCACTTATTCAAGAGTCAACTGACCCATAAGTTTTTCTTTGTTTTGCTTTTCCAGTTTCTTTCCCTTTCCTAGTTGAGGGAAGTGAGCTGATATGGGTCTAACTGCTGGCTAGAGCTAACCTCCTATAATCATGAATCTTGCAATTTTACTCTAATTTCAATCTTGTTGAGAGGGGAACTAAAAGCAAACCATTTAGAACAACTTTGCCTGAAACCATTGAAAACTAAGGCAGAAAAAAAATTCTCTATCCTTGTACTTTGTATCAAAATCTGGTTTATTTCAAGGTAAAATGTGAATAATTAATTTTTAAGAGACATTTACATTCTTCACTGAAGCTTCATGGTTTTGGTCTATTTAACACAAATCAAATCTCTACAAGAGTGAATGCTGGAAGCTCTAAACACACAAAAAAAATCATGATGCAGTCACTATGTCATTCTACCATCATATTTTGGCTTCAAGACATTTTCTGTGGTTTGTTCATTTTCAGATCTTGAAATTCCTCCCACACCTCAGAAACATTTTTAGGTGATGCTGCATGCTCAGGATTTATTTCCAGCTTAAGAGAAATGTGCAAGCAAATGCTGAAGTTTTGGCAACAGATATGGAGAGACTTACTATGGTAGAAACTTCAATCCGAAATCAATTTCTTGGAAATGGGGTAAATTCAATATGTTTAAATCACATACTTTTTCCAGTAAGAGGAAAAGAGATGCTATAATCGTTACTGTAAAGCCTAGTAGTATGATTCAGAGCTGGAAAATGCAGCTCCAGCTCTATGTGATAATCTTATCACCAGCTCAATCAGCTCTATCAGGAGGCATGAGAAAGAACTCTAGGAGTCTCGTTTTGTACTTGTTTTTTGTGAGAAGGCTAGGGAAGGGGGAAGAGGAAACTCAGTTCAAAGAAAAACAACCCAAGTTTGAGGTTTCTGCCATAGTTTTATAGAACTAAGTGAGCCTGGGAAAAGATACCAGCCCACAAGATACCTATCAGCTTTAAAGTACCCCTTTAAAATACTTTTTATTACATTTCCTGTCTTATGAGCAATGAAATCAGCACAGGAATATATGAAACAATTTAAGATTTGGAGAACTGTCTTCTTCTCTTGGTTCATTCACTGCTGTGAGTTGTATATTGATTCAACACAGTCTCAGGATCTGACTCTGTCACTTCATTAAGATCACTTGTTCCCCTGCTACCCTAAACAGAAACAGAAGGGGGAAAAATGGTCTTACTGAGCTCCTAGGACTTCATGAAACACCATTTGCATCAGAGAGTACCTGAGACAGTGCTTTACTCCTATACCTGCCTTGCTGCCCAAACTCATTACATCTACACTGGAAACTGGAGGCAAGAGGGATGCTAGGAAACAGTCAGGGAAGAGAGAGGATGGAGAAAATGCTTTGGCATTCTTCTCAACTAGCAAAACCTCTCTTACATGGCAATAAATTAAGTTTCAGACCCCTGCAGTAAGGTTTGGAGAAAAGATCAGAGAGTGATGAACTATTTTCCCACCTTCTTTTTTTGCTGCTCAGAATGTTTAAGTCCTTAATGTGAAGCCTGTGTCTGAAAGCTGAAAAACTCTGAGTGCTGGGGTGCAAGTCCATTGGTTTTGAAAAGTTTCACTTTCCATTCTCCTAAATATGAAGATAAAATTATAATGAAGATTCCATAAAGTTAGAGGTCACTGTAGGCATTTCCCAAGAGGAACTCGAAAAAGAAATATGTTTTTATACCGTACTTAAGTTGCTATTAATTTCATTTATTCACAAAGCTCAACAGATAGCAGATGAATATTACCTAAGTAGAGAACTTTAACAGTAAGAAAATTCAATCTTTAGCCACTGGTTTAGGCTCAGTGAGTGCAGTAACAACTGCCCCTATATTATATTCACTCATTTTAAAAGTATTCCCTGAACAATAACAATCTGCAACTTACAGAAATCTATTTCAAGACAGTACAAATTTGAAGCAATTAAGAATTTAACAATGAAACCTGGAACACTGTTCTCCAGTAAACAGTGAATCATTTACAGTCAAATTGCAATGAAATTTGGTAATGTATTGGCCTAGTTTATGTTACTAATCAATATGAGTATATAATATTTAAATGAGTAATTTAGAAATTGAAGGAAATCCAAGGAAAAATAAGGAAATGGCCACGTACAACAGAGGCTATTCATAAAACTCTGCTGGAATATGAACATTTCTCTTTTAATTTTATTTGGCAGAAAGGACAACCCTGCACTTTCCTCTTACATGCTCTTGACATTCAGCTTTGTTAGGAAACTTTCTCAATGTATTTTTTCAAAGGAACTACATACCAGGATTTTTTTTCCCTCTGGAAAAATGTAGGATTATACATCCTGCCACAAAAGAGCAATTTTGGTACAATCCATTTTGAGGATATTGTTTTAGCGATAATCAAGTGGCTTGAACCCCTTGGGTTTCACCAACTCACCAGAAATCTGGTATTTCTTCCTCCTCCACTATTCAATATTCCTGCTGCCACTTCTCTTGCTCCTCAAAACATTTCCTCATGTACATTTCCTAGATGTCAGTATAACATTTTTTCTTACAAAGGTAACAAAACCAGTCTTGTTCAATTCCCAAAATTGTGCAAGAAATAGCAATGTTTGAATTGTTTTCCTAGGTGGCTAAATTGATGAATTTGCAGACCCAGTGTGCAATAAAAGTATGGAAAATACAAAATTAGTCATTGACGCGGTGCCAGGGTCCCAGGCTAGCTCAGCACCACGGCGCCACATGGAGAGTGGGACACACCTCAGGAGAAGCATGACCTGGAGTGTGGCTTGGAGTGAGAGTTCTAGGACATGATTTACCTGTCAGCACTGAGGCAAGAACAGAGGAGCAGGCTCTTTGTACGGGTTCCTGGAACAGGTTCACTGTCCCACGGGGTCAGGGACAAAGAACAAAAGTCAGAGTGGTGTAGGGGATTATATAGGGGGGCGGTTCAGGGGGAGGTTACAAATCCTTCACCAATAGGGAACACTCAGAAGAGGACCAGAGGGCGGGAGTCACAAAGTTCCAACAAATGGGGACACACAAGGAGGGGACACAAACTGACAAGCAGGTGAACAATCCACTGGGGTGTCCTGGTTTAGGGGAATTCCAAGGCAGGGGTTGGCACAAGGACAGGGAACTCACTGGAACAGGGGCAGGGATCAGGGTGGATTGACACTCAGGGGGGAAGGCATAACACAGGATTGACACCCCAGGGGGAGGGACAGAGAACATTCTGGATGAGGAGGAGGGGCTGTGACAGGGAGGAGGCACAACTTGGGGCAGACTGACTGAACTGGGGGTGACAGGGCATACCAACAGAACATAAGATTTACAACACAAAGAGCACAGATGCACCGCAACAAGTCACCAAAATACAAACTATTTACTATTTTAAATTCTACTCACTATTTACTGCCTGGCCAGAGAGCCTAAATAGTGCTTTAACTTTCTACCACGAGTATCAAATGAATTGCCTAAAAATCACATGCTAGAAAGGTATCACTATTTCAACTGAACCAACCATCACAGAATCACAGAATATTCTCAGGTGGAACGGACCCACAAGGATCATCAGAGTCCAACTTCCAGTTCATGACACCCTAAGAATACCTTCATGTGCCAGAATGTTCACATACATCCTGAGCTCTGTCAGGCTGGTTCTGTGACCACTTCCCTGGGGAGCCTGTTCCAGTGCCCAACCACCCTCTAGGTGAAGAACCTTTTCCTGATATCCAGCTGAAATCTCTCCTGACAGAACTTCAGGACATTTCCTTGTGCCCTGTCACTGGTGACCACAGAGAAAACATCAGTGCTTTCCCCCTCTTCCCCTCATGAGGAATTTGTAGAGTCTTTTGAGGTCTGACCTCATCTCCTCCAGGCTGAACAGATCAAGTGAGCTCAGCTTCCCCTCATATAGCTGCCCTTCTAGGTCTTTCATTATCCTCACAGCCCTCCTTTGGACAATCCCTAATAGTTTTATAACTTCTATTGTAGCACCCAAAGTTCCCCCAGGACTTGGTGAGAGGCTGCCCCAGCTCAGAGCAGAGTGGGACAATCCCTCCCTTGCCCAGCTGGGCCTGATGGCCCCCAGGACGTGGTTGGCCCTCCTGGCTGTCAAGGCACTGCTGACCCACATTCAGCTTTCCACTGACCATGACTCCCAGGTCCCTCTCCCTCGCTCTCCAGCCTCTCCTTCCTCAGTCTGTACACACAACTGAGGCTGGCCCACCCCAGATGCAGAATCTGGTGCTTTCTCTTGTTGAACTTCATAGAAAAGGAATGGGTGATTGCCTATTTCTTTACTATGGCGAGGCCTCTCTGCAGGGCTTCTCTGCCTTCAAGGGAATCAACAGCTCCTCCCAAATTTGTATCATCTGCAGACCTTCTCATGCTGCATCCAAGTTGCTTATGAAGATGTTGAAGGGCATGGGGCCTACGATGGAGAACTCCACCAGTGACAGGTCAGCAGTCTGATGTCACCCCAGCCACCATCAGCATTTGTGCCCAACCTGTGAGCCAGTTGTTCAGCAATCTCATGATGTGTTTATTCAGCTGAATCCCAGACATTTCATCCAGAAAGACATTGTGTAAGTATCAAATACCTTACTGAAATCCAGAAATACTGTGTTAACATTGTGCAGGCCTGTTTTCTGTTGAAAACTTACGGTTTCATTTCCACAGAATCACATTTTTTAAGTCTGCAAAGGTTTCTGAACATATTTGATAGGCACCAGAACAAAACTGAGTTCAGTGTTCAGGCTTGGCTGCCTTTACTCAGAAATTCAGACAAAAGGACTAATACTGTTATGAAGGACCGCTTAGCATAAATTAAGTTTCCTCTTTGCTCTGGGATAATACATGCATGATATTTATTTTTTATTTTTTACTTTCCCACAGAAAGTTTTTGCTGGCAGGCAGCTGATTTACCCCAGTTGTGTAATTTTTCATCATTGTGTAGAACCTGTGCTGCTTGATGATCTCAGTATGAGAGTTACGGGACAAAGGTGAACATAGCTAGAAGAAAACTTATGGTTGGAGACCAAGCACTCTTTTTGGGTTCTCTGCAGCACAGTTCCCCAGTGTTTGTGTCTTTGTTGTGAACTGTGCAATTCACACCAGCCAAAGGTGACAGAAGGAATGGTGAAGAAGAGAGGAGAAAGTTGTGTTTTCCAGTAAAAGAAAAATAATGCTGAATTAAAAGTGTAGCGCCAACATAAGGAGAAAATTATGTGAATGGATTCTAGGTACTTTAAAACAAATGCACAAAATTCAGTGCTAGAGGACATATAATTAATTGATACTTTAAAACCACCTCCACAGATTGTATATTATATTAGTATTTATTTTGATATTTGAACATCATTATATACAAGACCATAAAAGTATTACATGAACTTTCATAGTAAAAGGCTCTCTGGAAATTTTGTGTTTGCAGACTAAATGTATTAAAAGTTAAAGCAATGTTGGTTTTTATTACCCCTAAATTTGCTGTAACTGATAATTTCACAACATCTTCTGATTGATTTTAATTTTATGACTGTAATCTTCAGGAGAAAACTACATATATTTTTTTTCAAAAACCACAATCTAGATTATACATGGCTGTTTTGCTTTTCTTCAGTAAGGTTTTTGCCTTTGATCTTATCTGGACTATGAATTGGTTTTCTTTGCATACAAAACTACGTCCTTGTCACTCTCTCCTAGAAATTGAACTGCATGCATATTTGTTGAAGGGCCTCACTGTAATCTCACGTGAAATCATGGTAAATCATTTGTGATTCATTGAGCTTCTCCACTGTCATGCATAGAAAAAGAAAGTCCATGGAGTACCAAGATAGCCACCTGTCATGTTGAATAGCTTTGTTTCAGTCTTGACCCCATCCTTTTCTTCTGTTTAATTCCTTTGTTTCTTTTCAAAATTTCAAGTAATTTGTTTTTTAAAAGAGAGAAAACGTGATGTGTACAATACCTAGCAAAATGCTGTATTCCTTTTCTGGCCTAGTACAGTGACAGGAAGAACAGGAAATCATTGGTTAATAAGAGTTTAAAAAATCCATACTAATAGTCACTGAATTCTTTGTAGGTTTGGTTAAATGAAATCCAGGTCAAAGCAATCCCTAGTCCTACCTTATTGTGTTAAAGAACAGCTTTTTTTTGTTTTCTTTCATAAGACACTTGTACATGCATAGAAGCAGCTGTGTGGAAAACATATTCTTTAAAGTGATTGAACGTGAGCTCTGCAGAAGAAGAAAGTAAAATCAAGAAGCACAAAATCACTTTTACTGCTGCTAAAGTCCTTAGAAATATTGTGTACAGAGATTATTAAACTGATGTGAATAGCAGGTAGAGTCTTGGGGTCATTCTAATTGACAGCTTTCACATTAGAGATTTTAAAGCATGAAGTTCATTAATGTTTGCTTTCAGACACCATGGATGCTAATGTGGAAGCTCAGGGAGGATGAATATTTTTTTGTTTGGTTACAATCTAATGGGTTTTTTCCTTTTCATGCACCAAAGTGACAACACACAGTCATAGCGTGGCAACTGGAGCAGAATCCACATGTGACTGTTAGTCTCAGAATAAGAACTATGATCCAATAATTTAAAATCTTATTTTAAAAAAAAAAAAAAAAAAAAATTTGATTTAGATTTAGTCATTAGATTAATCTTGTGGGTTGAAATAATCCTCTGCCTCTGTTCAGTTTGGGGTTGATACTCAACCTGCTGTGGAGGTCCTTTAAGATAAATTGGAGTTGCAGGAGAGTTCAGCATCAAACTGTCGTTTTTCTGCTGGATCAGGGTGTTCTCTTTTGAATTGTTTGGAATGTATTTTGTGCATAATTTGCTGTCAGTCCTGCTCAAAACGCTTTGGAGAGGGCAGCACAGATCTGTGTTGCTATTGGACTGGTGGTTCATTGGTTTATTTCTTTCATCATAGTAAGAAGCATCTTTTTTTCTCTTACTTAGAGCATATAAAAGAAAAAGAAAAGAAACCATTTGTCTTCTAGATGTGGATAGGTGCTGAGGATTTCAGGCAGATCACAGTCCTGGAAAGGAAGAGAACCCTGTCTTTCCAGACAGTCAGGCAGAGAGCTGACCCAAAGAGATTTCAACCTCAAAACCTGCATCATTTTGTCAAAATAAAAGGGGTGCAAAGGTGTGTGAGGACAGATCTTCAGATTTTCTTTTGCCTTGTCACTTAGTTTATGTGGTAATGAAATGCTGTATGAAGTTGTTTTGATTTTAGCAGGCTGTGGGCCATATAAATTATTTGTTCTCCAGTTCTGCTTAGCACAAGAGGTTCTTGTGTGGAGAGGAGAGGTCATGTTTGCTCCTTGAAGTCTTTGGTGAAGAACAACAGAATAGAGTGGAGAAGCTAAAAGGAGTGGAAGAGGAATGGAGCATACCAGAACTATATTATTTCTGTTTTTTTAATGAGAAGTAAATGAATCTGCCAGTGTACAGTGATGATATATGTTTCTAGAGTAAAATAAAACATTAAATCAGGCTTTTCTTCCCGATGGAAGAACATAAGCCATCAAAAAGTGAAGACCAGGAGCGATTCAAAGAAGTTCATGTAGTCAAAATATCTCTGGATTTTATCTTTGGCTTCTATTTGCCCCTGGGGACAGTTTCTTTTCACTCTCTTGAGATTCAGTCAGTCCAACTGACTGACACAATTAGGAGCAAAGGAAAGGTTGCTGTGGTCATGGATGCCTCCCATTCACATGGCAAGAGGGGAGATTCCCCATCACAAGATTAGGGCTGAAACCAAATGATAATAAAAAGATCAGCTTCAGCAATTCAGCTAGGGATGCACTTGAGGAAATTTCGGTGGAACAGTCTCATATGTTAGAACAGAACATCCAGAAGTTTGGTTCCTGGTCCTGTCATGAAATCTCAGCTAAACTGGTGCCCACAGCTTTCCTGACACATGAAATGGTTAACATGTTCTGTTGAATTTACTTGGGAAATTGTGGAAGCTTGTCAAATTCTGTCTTTTCTTCACAAGTTAAATTCTAAATAAATACATGCTGAATAACTTAGGATGCAGCACTAAAGTTATGATATTTTAATAGTTTTTTTCAGTCAAAACTTATGAAGTCTTAAGAAACAAAACTCGTAACTAAATGACATTATGGCTAAAATATCATTGTATTTATTAATCCTTCAATTTTTTAAAACTCTGGTAGAATCATTTTGCTTTTTAGAAACACTCTGGAGAAAAGGGAAAGAAGAAATTAGACTAAACAAAAGATGAGAAAAGAGTTTATTATTATTTATTATTATTTAACATTGTGTAGTGGTTAAAATAACAAGAAAAAATAATAAATAAAAATGTTCTGAATTGGAAACTAGCTCTGAGTCTCATTAAAACCTTAACTGCTTTAGGCTTTCCCTTCTCTCACCTGCCACCCACTGATGGCCTATGAGTCACCAACTATTCCAGCTTCATCAGAAACCTTTATTAAATTATTTTAAACCTTAAAGCTCCATGTAATAAGAAAAAAACAACACATCATCTTTTATACTTTTGAATGATAAGATTATCTGTAGATAACAGAAATCTCATTTTCCATTTCTGCATCTATATGTATGTATGTATTAACTACTACAGTATGCATAAATGTGTAGTTTTAAAGCTCATTAATACAGTAAATTATGAAAACTGATGATATTTTAGCTCATTACAGTTCACTGTTCATAAATCAGCCCTTTCAGAAAATAACTAGAGGACTTTCAGATTTACTCAGAGTATCAGCCTCTGGGCAGAAAACCAGGTTCAATAGGAAATAAGATTCTTTTATTTTATGTACTTTACTTTAGTACAACTCAAAAGGGCTATTGATTTAATTTTCCTTTTTATTCAATAACAATGAATAATAGTAAAGGCACTGTTTCATCATTGTTTTTCTCTGTTAACAAGAGCTGGGCTGTAGTCATTGCCCAGATGCTTCTCAACAATCATATGCACAAGTAACTACCTGCTGTTTGTCTCATCAAGACACAGAAAACATCTCTGAATAATTGCAAAGTCACTGAAACTTCTCTTATTGACTTGATAAAACTGCTCAGGGAGGCTGAGAGTGTTCAGTAGTGGGTGTGGCAGTTCCCAAAATCTGAGATGCGTTGTAATGCTGCTTGGTTCCTGCCCTGTGCCCTGAAGAGCATCATTAGGAGCTGCTGCCTTCAGGAGAGGATTTGCAGATCCAGATTCTCTAGTGGGGAGGGATCATTGTTAGTTACAGCTCAGCTGGGGTGTGAGTCCACGTGCTCTTTTTCACATGCACTCTTCACAACAGGACTTTTTTGGTGGATTACTTAGATGCCTCCTCATTTGTCATTTCAAGTGTTATTTATTTTCCTCCAGAGTTTTGTCAGAGTTTCTGGCCAACCCTTCTTTGCTACCTTCCCTTAGAGTATGGACTGGTAGAAGTGCAAATCAAAATTATATTTCTAAATCCACAGGGCAAAGGAACACCAGCAACAAGGGACCTGATGGGTTCCATCAAATATTCAAAATATCAGTAACAAAGTGGCTGATGGTTTACAGTGTGCACAAATAGAGTGGGGTGAGGATGAGAAATACAGAGGGGCTTGGGCTTCTCTATGTTCAAACATATGAATAAACTTTCAGAAATTATCACACAAGCTTTAAGTTGCTTTTAAGCAAGTGATTAATAAGTCTCAGGTTAGGACATTAATCCTGTTTGAATGTCTTCATCAATAGGTAGGAGGATTGTTTAGATATGGTCATTTTTTTCATATGTTTATATAACTTCGGAAAAAACAGGTCTGTATCACTGATATGACTCATATGATGGAGAAAGCCATGGAGAAATCAGTGTCAGTAACAAAATATTGCCTTTTTTCTGTGAGAACTAGACACACTGATACACTGGTATAACTTCTTCCTCTTGCTTAGTCTGGATTCTGTCATGGTACGCACTTTTAAAATTTTCTTGTATCCTTTTTTTCTTTCTTTTATATATACATATATACATATATATGATTAAGTGGAAAAAAAAAAGTGATTCAATTTTGCCTTTAAGATAAGCTTTACTTATGACAAATCTCCCCTCTGGTCAGCTGCAAGGCTAATTTCAGTATGTTGATTAAGAGGGAATCCACCCACTGTGACATTTTTCCTCTTTTGTTCTTCTTTTCTAACATATTTTCCTCTCTTCACACAATTATGTACTTCCTCCTTATTTCTTAGTTCTTTTTGTTATAGCTTCCATTTATACTTTATCTTGGTTTTATTTCCTATTAGTGTATACAGACATTTTGCAATTTCTCTCTGGTTTTTTTCTTCCCATTTGACTGGTCTTCTCCTTGCTTTTTGGAGAAGTTAAAATACATCTCCTCTATATCTAGAAATCCTCAAAGATTTCATGTTCATTTCTGGGTTTGTTACAGAGTCTCTGCTCCAAACCTATTTTGCATCATGTTATGCTAAAAGCTGAAAATCTCAAAATGTGTCTATCATCATCACATTCCCCAATCTTAGAACTAGCTGGTTTGAAAAAGCTAGATTAAAACAAAAATAAATTAAAAAAATCATAGAATTGCCTAATTTTTAGAGCTACAGGCATTTCTACACAAGAGATGACACAGGTGGCTGGTAGATGAGAGGCTGGACCTGAGCTGGCCATGGTCACTTGCAGCCCAGAGAGTCAAAAGTGTCCTGAGCAGGTGAAGAGAGGGGATCCTGCCCCTCTGCTCTGCTCTGGTGGGGTCTGAGCTCTGGGGTCCCAGCCCAGGAAGGACAGGGAGCTGTTGGAGCAAGTGTTGGGCAGATGAGGCCACCAGGATGGTTACACAGATGGAACAGCTCTCCCATGAGGAAAGGCTGGGAGAACTGGGATTGTTCAGCCTGGAGAAGAGCTTTGGGGTGACCTAATTGTGGCCTTGCAGTACCTGAAGGGAACCTACAAGAAAGGTAGAGAGGGATTTTTATGGGTGAGAGGACGTGAGGGAATGGCTTCAACCTAAAAAAGTTTAGATTAGACATTAGGAAGAAATTCTGTACCATAAAAGTGGTGAGGGACTGCAACAGGATTCCCAGAGAAGCTGTGGATGCCCCATCCCTGGAAGTGTTCAAGGCCAGGTTGGATGGAGCTCCTGATCCAGTGAAAGGTATTGCTGCCCATGGCAGGGGGGTTGGAACTAGATGTTTTTTAAAGTCCTTTACACCTCAAACTATTCTATGAGCCTATAACTTTACACATCTGTATGAGAAAACTATCTTCTAAGAAAATGATTAAATATCTTCTTGAACAACTTATGTGAAAACAAAAGAGATTTCACTGTAGACCTAGAATTATAATTAATTAGAACACTGGGGATAGTGTCTGCATCCTTCTACTGAACAATGGACCTCTCTTTCCTTGAGGCAGATCACCAAAACACATTGCATTTTAAAATTAATTATTTGCAAAGGTTAACAAAATAATTTATGGGACATTTTATGCAGATCAAAGAACTTTTGGTCCTTTTCTAAACTTGTAATAATGTAAATCATCTCCACTGCTGACCTTCAAAAGACCATATCTGAAGCCACTGAGTTCTACTGAAGTGACTGCCTGCTCATTATGTTTGTAGCACACTGATTTTTTTTAATCCTCCCACCTAAGCAGATTACATTGTTGTCTAGTAGATACTGTCCTTTCATTTTTACAAGCACCTTGTAAAACACTGAGTATTATTAGGGTAGAAACCATCATCTTTTACAGATTTTCTGGAAGCCTAGTATAACTTCTTCTTATGAAATAATATCAGGAAATCAAAAAAGAAAAATTCCACAGGATTTCTGGAGTAAAAATACAGAGGAAGGAAGGGCTGCTGTTCTTCCCACAAAACTATGGTTATGCATGAATTACTTGCCCTGGTTTCAGCCAGAATAGTTACTTTCCTTCCCAGTAGCTGCTACAGTGCTGTGTTTTGGATTTAGTATGAGAACAACTGATGCCACATTGATATCATGCTGATTTTTTGGTAGTTGCTGAGTGAAAGAATTTATTTATCTAAAAATTAAAAAGGTTTAGGAGTCCTGCTCCTAAACCCAGGACTTTTCATTCCCTGCCAGTGAGCAGAGCACAAGGGGCTGGGAGGGAGCATGGCTGGGACAGGTGGCCCAGAGTGGCCAAGGGGATGTTCCATCCATGGAAGACCATTCCCAATACATAAACTGGGGGGGAATTGGCCAGGAGTCACTGATCACTGCTTGGGAGAGGGCTGGCATGGCTGGTGAGCGATGGTATTACTGTGCATCATTTGTTTCTCTTGGGTTTTATTTTCTCCCTCATTTTGTTGTCTCATTTTCCATTACAATTATTGTTATTATTAAATTTTATTTTGTTTTGGTTATTATCTGTCTTCATCTCAGCCCACAGGTTTTAGTTTCTTTCCCCAGTTCTCCTCCCCATCCCATTGAGGGACTGGGCAGGAGGGCCAGAGGTGAGGGTGGTGACCAAGCAGCTGCACGGTGTTAAATGTATATTAATGTTTTTACTGGAGTTCAAATATGACAATGATCACCATTTAAAGAGTTGTATTTCCCTGCCTTTCTCTGCTCCTGGAAAAGTGACCTGACACTGTTCCCTTTCCATTGTGGCCTTGTTTTTGTTTCTTTGCTTGTTTTTAACAGAGTCTCTTCTTTGTGGTTGAAAAAGTTAATGGTCTTTAATTTTCTCTCCCCTGTTCTTGTGGTTTAATGCTCCACAATATCAGAGAAACTCCTGTGTTTCTTAGTTCAAAATCCAGTTCACTTTCCTAAGAATGACCCTTTGGCTTTTACTGTACTCTCTAACAAATTTAAATCTTATTCTGCAAAGCTCTTTCCACATAGGCCGAGCTTATTCCAATTAAAATAACTCAAGTCCTAATAAACAAAATTGGAGGTGGGTAGAAGTTCTGGATTAATTTTGGCCTACTATAACATGCTTTGTAAATAGCATATTATCCATGCTGGAATTATCTCCACCACTATTTAGGTATAAAAATAACAAAACAAATGTGTCTACAGTGGTAAATCTGTCTTGTGCTGTCAAAGTAGCTGTACTTGTCTGTCTTCCAAGCAAAAAAAGAATAAAAAAAACCCTTGAAAAGCAACACATCTTTTAAAATAACAAGGAGAAAACGGTACAGTATTTAAATTCATGCCATCTCTCTGAACGACAAGTGATACAATATTTCCTTAGCTATAGTAAAAGTAAACTAGAGACAGCCCACAGACATGGGCAGTTGGTGAGTGGGTAGCAGAACAGTCATGCCTGAGGAGTAATGGCATTGTAATTGGTATTTTTTTGCTTTTGCTCTCACTCTGTGCAGCTTCCAGCAAGTGGGTACTTGTCTGCCCCCACACACTCCTCTGATCTGCATGGACTGGGGGAGTGCAGACAACCGAGAGAATTTCCAAAAGGCTCCCAAGAAAATCAAACTTTTCTCTCATTATGTTCAACCATAAGACAGATCTGTTTTGTTGTTGTAAAGCTGAGCTGTGTGAAGCCTTTCAGGAGCTCCCAAAAAACATCCAGGGCTACACCAAGTTCTCTGGAGTCCTCTCCTTCAGGTCACTTTTATCCCACAGTAATTGCCTTCTCACCTCTCAGCAACTCTGTGCCAAAGGACGGTGAAAATAGATGGCCTTGCACTGTGAGCTAGCAAACAACCTCACACCCTTCTCATATGTATATTGGGGGATATTGGTTCCAAAAAAATTGGTTTTTATCTGAAACATCCTACTCACCAGCCTCTAGGGTCGTGTTCACAATCTTCCTTAGTGTTACACAGTTGGTAAGAAGAATCCTGTGGAGCACATTTGACCCTTATGTGGAAAATTTGTCACGGTGGCTAGGGAACACTGTAAAATGTATAGGTTTGACTCTCTTTTCTGAAGTCATCAACTCCCCAGAAAAGTAAGTTTTTCACCCACAGATTTCTCTGTTCTACCCTCACACCAGTGAATCTGACTGGCAGATATCTTGCAGGGGAAAATTCTAGGGGAAATCTATGTGTTCTTTTGGCTTTATTATTAAACTGTGTATTCCTTCAAGACTCTTGAGAGCAGAACTTGGATCAAATATTAGTTATCCTAAAGTTGTGGAAGCCATTATTCTAAACTTAGATTTGATTTAGTTTTGGTCACCTCTCCAAATTTAAGACTGAATCTGTGTGAAAGACTGGTCAACTTTTACAGTATTCTGATTTGACTCTTTGTGTTTGTAGCACAGGCAACTTACTTTTAGGTGCAGACCTTAAGTTTACCAAAATTTAGTTATTCATCTGTGTTTTCTGTTATGAGAGGTACTTTCCCCTACACTTTTGCAGAAATGGGAGTGGCAATCAGGGCTGTCTGTTAAGCACTGCTATTTCATGTGCCTCTGCCAATATTTTATGGGCTCAGCGTTTGCAGTGCACACATTAATTAAAGCACTACGAAAAAGTCAATACTACAGACTGACACTAATCAGGAGAGATGTCAGCTTCTTATTGAATGAAACAATGCAGTTAGGCTTGTGATTGCAGAGATTGTATATGACAAGAGAAAAATACAGAGCCTGATGCAGGAAAGTGTGGCCAGCCTTACTTCAGTGCAGTAGTAAGCATTAGAGGTGTTAAGAGCAGTATTGTCCCCAAGGCACATACATGCAGTATTGTGACTTTTAGTGAAAGCTGGCTGCAGTGTGAAGAGCAGCACAGAAAACAGACAGGGCTGGTGTTCCTGGTTTTGTCTATGCAAAATGGAATCCCAGTGAAATATACCTAGGGACACCTAAACATTTAGCAAAAAATACATGTATTTTATATATATATATATTATATCTGTCTATCTATCTATCATCTATCTATCTATTGATCTATCAATCTATCAATCTATCTATATCTAATCTATATCTATATCTATATCTATATCATCTATATCTAATCTATACCTATATAATCTATATCTATATAATCTGTATCTGTGTCATCTATCTGTATCTATATATGTTCATATCTATACATCTAATATCTATATCTATATCTAAATCTATATCTATGTATGTATATCTATTTTTATATCTATATCTATCTCTATCTCTATCTCTGTATCTATGTTTATATCTATATCTAATCTATCCCTGTCTCTGTCTCTATCATCTATATCTATGTCACCTATCTGCATCTATATTTACATCTATATCTATCTATCTATCTATCTATCTATCTATCTATCTATATCTATATCTATCTATATCTAATCTATATCTATATCATCTATCTGTATCTATATATCTATGTTCATATCTATATATCTAATCTATATCTATAGTCTATAGTCTATATCATCTATATCTATATCTATATCTATCTATATCATCTATATCTATATCTATATCTATATCTATATCTATATCTATATCTATATCTATCTATATCATCTATATCTATATCTATATCTATATCTATATCTATATCTATATCTATCTATTTTTATATCTATATAGCTATCTCTATCTCTGTCTATATCTATATAATCTATCTGTATCTATGTTTATATCTATATCTAATCTATCTATCTCTGTCTCTATCTCTATCATCTATATCTATGTCACCTATCTGTATCTATATTTACATCTATATCTATCTATCTATATATCTATATCTATATCTAATCTATATCTATATCATCTATATCTAATCTATATTTATATAGTCTGTATCTATATCATCTATCTGTATCTATATATCTATGTTCATATCTATATATCTATATCTATATCTATCTATATCTATTTTTATATCTATATAGCTATCTCTATCTCTGTCTATATCTATATAATCTATCTGTATCTATGTTTATATCTATATCTAATCTATCTATCTCTGTCTCTATCTCTATCATCTATATCTATGTCACCTATCTGTATCTATATTTACATCTATATCTATCTATCTATATATCTATATCTATATCTAATCTATATCTATATCATCTATATCTAATCTATATTTATATAGTCTGTATCTATATCATCTATCTGTATCTATATATCTATGTTCATATCTATATATCTATATCTATATCTATCTATATCTATTTTTATATCTATATAGCTATCTCTATCTCTGTCTATATCTATATAATCTATCTGTATCTATGTTTATATCTATATCTAATCTATCTATCTCTGTCTATCATCTAGATCTATATCACCTATCTGTATCTATATTTACATCTCTATATATCTAGATCTAGATCTATATCATCTATATCTATATCATCTATATATCTATATATCTATATAATCTATATCATCTATATCTATATCATCTATATATCTATATATCTATATCATCTATATCATCTATATCTATATCTAATTTATATCTATCTCTATCTCTATCATCTATATCTATATCTAATCTATATCTATCTATATTTATATCTATCTCTATATATCTATATAGAGATATATCTATAGCTACATCTATATATCTATCTATATATCTGTATATACATCTCCAATTAAGCTGGCCACACAAACCTAAAACTGCAGCAAAAGTGATATAAAATTACATCTTGAATCTTTCTCTAAACCAGTACAACAATGGTTGAAGGAATGGAAAAGAAGACAAGTCCATGAGGAAAAATGTAAATAGACTGAAGACCTTACCAGATGTGTTGTATTTTATATATTTCAGCTAATTTTTCTGGGAAAGACCTTGGTAATAAAAATGGCCACAGTCACTGATACAACACATGAACACAACTTTTCCTAGCAACTGAAATGCTCCTGCTGTAGATAGTGCTTAAAAATTTGGTGTCTACATATTTTTTAAGAAAATAAAAGCCAAAAAAAATTCTTTCCTTCCAGCTCTTCAAAAAGATAATTACAGAGCTGCTGGAAAACTTACGGCACAAAATAAATCAGTTTTTTTGAGTGGTTTCATTTGACATCAGATAATGTTTACTACTGGCAATATTCTTCAACAAAGGGTTGACAATAGAAGAAATTATAGATATGTCTTGAAAACTGATATATTTAAAACTGAGATATTTAAAACTCATCCTTTCTTTAATTTAGAATTAGATCTTAATCTTTAATTAAGAGTAGAGGTACAAGAATATTTCAGTTTCTGTGAAGTAGAGAAGTAAAAATACTCGTAGTGTGAACAAAAAACATAATATCTGTTACAGTCTGGGCATGATTACTAGGTTATTGAATTTCTATTTGATGATTTTAATTATATTTGTGTTAAGTTTTCAGTGCTGCCAAACCCTGAGCTTCTTGGTTTCAGGAATACAGAGTGGCCATTACTATCTTCTTTAGAAATGTGTGCCTACAAATTTTATCCATGCAAGTTTTTCCCATTGTTGGGAAAGCCCAGTGATAGTAGGAGAGTTCATAGATACATCCAGTTTGTAAATAATTCTCATGAAATCGCTGCTGCTACCAACAAAAAGCCTCCATGTGTGCTATTGTGATTAGCTGTTTTTATTTCTATCCAAATCTGAAAGAGTTATCAAGAATCCAATTTGGTTACATAAACTGAATTTTAATAGTTTTGTTGTAGTTCTGTGTTTATTTTTTTCTTAATTTCAAATTAATAGCAATTACTTGCAAATGTTTAAACATGTTGGTTATGGTTTCAAAGTACCAGTCATACCATAATACATAATATAATACAATAGACTTGGTATACAGCCAAAAGTTAAGTGGCAAAGCTTTAAATGCTAATTTTTAAAAATAATTGCTATCTCCTGTTACCTTGTGTGGCAACAAATAAGTGTGTGTATGCTAAGTATGCCTGTTCATCCTTCCATAAAAAATACTGAAGTTCTCTTGTGCTGCAATATGCTTTCAAAGTTTTAGTAGACACAGCAGCAGCAAGCTCTACTCTATGGAAAATACAAAATAAATATATTTTTACACTTTTAGTTTGACAACTGTTTTCAGTCTTCAAGAAACAGTAACAGAAAAAGCATATAAAAATATTTAAGTGTTAGTATTTGTACCAGCTGAAATTATTTCAGGCATGCATCTATTGCTAGGAGCTAACTAATGAGTTGAAAACCTGTTGAAATGTTAAATTCTAAGTTGTGCTTCATTTTAAGTAATGACACTAAGCTTGGTAGGTTCCTATAACTCAAGGTGTGGAAAAACACTATGGAATCCAATGAAGAACGTAAGAGAAATTAAAAAGAAAATATACAAAAGGTTTTAAAGTTGATTAATGAATGGAACTACCTATCAAGACATCAGTTCTCTATATTTTATCAAACTAAATTGGGTGATTTTCTGTGTATGTCAGTCTGGCTGGCCATAAGTGAAAATGTCATATTTAAATTTAAATTTAAAATAAATAAAATAAATAAAATAAAGGCATTTAAATGCCTTTTAGTCAGGTAATGATGATGTGTTAAGGATCTGTGGTGGTGACATCTGCATTGCTTGTTGAAGTGGACTTGTGTATTGTATTTATGTATTGTATTTGTGCATTGTATTTGTGTGTTGTATTTGTGCATTGTATTTATGTATTATTGGATTTGTGTATTGGATTTGTGTGTTTGCACATCTACAGCAAATTCTTACACTCCATGCAAATCTCCATTGGACAGCAGATGCTTCAGGAGAGGGAACATTACATATGCTATATTTTTGGATTAAAGGCTGCAAGATCCCTTTTCAGCTTTCTGTGCCTTTTAAATAGCAGGAGATTCCTGTTAAAGCCTATTAACTGTAGAAATTTAATATCTTCAAGAATTTTAAGGTAGCTTCTTATATTTAAGAAGTCATGGAGGCCCAATGAAGTTCCCAGTGACTGGAAAAGCAGAAACATAATCCCTGTTTTGAGAAAGGGAAAAGAGGAAGACCTGAGGCACTAATCTTGTCCATCTCACCTCAGTGCCTGGCAGGATCATGGAGTAGGTCCTTCTGGAAATCATGCCATGGATAATGAATAATAAGAAGGTGGTTGGTGGCAGCTGACATGGTTTCACTGAGGTTAAATTGATTAAATTGTGCATGAAAAATTTGGTGCCCTTCTACGGTGGGGTTACCCTGGTGGATGAGGGAGGAACCACTGACTTGTGCAAAGCATTTGACACTGTCCTGCATTACTTTCTTGTCTCTTCTTGAATTTGATGGGTGCATCAGGTGGTGGATAAAGAGCTTTCTGGATGGCCACAATCACAGAGCTGTGGCTACAGCTTGATGGCCAAGTGGAGACAAGTGGCAATGCTCAGAAGTCAATACTGGGGTCAGCACTGTTTAACATCTCCAGTGGCAACCTGGACAGTCAGACAGAACACATCCTCACCAGTGGCAACCTGGACAGTCAGACAGAACACATCCTCACCAGTGGCAACCTGGACAGTCAGACAGAACACATCCTCACCAGTTTTACCAATGGCATCAAGCTGTGTGGTGCAGACACCAGTCTGCAGGGAAGGAATGCCACCCAGGGGGCTTTGACAGGCTGAAGAGGTGATCTGATGCAAACCTCGTGAACTTCAACAAGGCTGAGAGCAAGGCACAAATACATGTTGGGTGGAGAAAGGATTTGGAGCAGCTCTGAGGAGAAGGGCAGGTGGGTGTTGGTTGAGCTGGCAATATGAGCTTGCAGCCCAGAAAGACAACCCTGGGGTGTGACAAGCAGGTCAAGGGAGGTGATTTCCCCATCATCTTGTGAGACTTCATCTGGAGCACTGTGTCCTGTTCTGGGGGCCCCAAGATAAGAAGGACAAGCACGTCTTGGAGTGAATTCAGAGGAAGCTATGAAGGTGGGCAGAGGGCTGGAGGACCTTTCCTGTGAAGACAGGCTGCTGTTTCTCAGCCTGGAGAAGAGAAGGCTTGGGAGGGAACTTTCCAGCAGCCTTCCAGTGCCTAAAGGGGCTGCAAGAGAGCTGGAGAGGGACTTTTCACAAGGGCCTGTAGTGACAGGACAAGGGGGAATGGTTTTAAACTGAAAGAGGGCAGGGTTAGATTAAACATTAGGAAGAAATTCTTTACTGTGAGAGAGGTGATGCACTGGCACAGGTTGCCCAGAGAAGTTGTGCTTCCCTGGGAATACCCAAGGGAAGGCAGGATAGGGCCTTGAGCTAGTGGAATGTTCCCTGCTCATGGGAGGATGTTGCAACCAGATGATCCTCAAGATCCCTTCTAACCCAAACCATTCTGTGATTCTGTGAGTAATTACAGAACTGACTGAGATCTTGGGTTAGGATTAAGTTATCACTGAGTACAAGATCAGCATTCTGAAATGATTCTGGATATTTCCTCTCTCTAATAGAAGAATAAAACATAGATTAATATGGAAAGCTATAGATGAGGCCATATAATAAAAGCTGGGAAAATGAGATAGAGTAGGCTACTTTTCATCTTGGCTACAGCTAATAAATATGCTTCATTCTATACAAGATGTAGAATAAGCTCCCCATTCTGAATGTTTGAACTCTACATTAATAGGAAATACATGTCAAACACTTGCCTAAAACTGTGCTCTTCTATTCAATCTTCAGAGACCTGCATAACAACCTTGTTCTTTAAAGTGCTGAGCTTTCAATTGCAACCAGTGATATATCAGTGTGATCCAAAACGAGGAAAAATGTTTTAATAGTGGCCTGATTTAATTCTGTATCAAGAAAAGTGTGACCAGGGCAGTGATTTTTTCCCCTGTGCTCAGTACTGGTGAGGCTCAGGAGAGATCTTAGTGTTCTTTACAACTCCCTGAAAGGAGGCTGTAGCCAGGTGGGGATTAACCTTTTCTCCCAGCCACTAGCAACAGGATGAGAGGAAATGGAAAGATTCAGGTTGTACATCAGGAGGAGTTTCTTCCCTGGAAAGATAGCAAAGCATTGGTACAGGCTGCCCAGGAATGTGGGGGAGTCACCATCCATGGAAGTGTTCAGGAAATGACTGGATGTGGCACTTAGTGCTGTGGGTCAGTTGTCATGGTAGTGCTGGTCCAAGATTGGAGTGGATGATCCTGGAGGTCTTTTCCAACCTTAATGATTCTAATTTTCTTTCTCTTTTTGGAAGAAGGAAGGAAGAGAGAGAGAGAGAAAGAGAGAAAAAGAAAGAGAGAAAGAGAAAGAGAGAGAAAGAGAGAGAGAGAAAGAAAGAGAGAGAGAAAGAGAGAGAGAAAGAGAGAGAGAAAGAGAGAAAGAGAGAGAGAAAGAGAGAGAGAAAGAGAGAGAGAAAGAGAGAGAGAAAGAGAGAAAGAGAGAAAGAGAGAAAGAGAGAAAGAGAGAAAGAGAGAAAGAGAGAAAGAGAGAAAGAGAGAAAGAGAGAAAGAGAGAAAGAGAGAAAGAGAGAAAGAGAGAAAGAGAGAAAGAGAGAAAGAGAGAAAGAGAGAAAGAGAGAAAGAAAGAGAGAAAGAAAGAGAGAAAGAAAGAGAGAAAGAAAGAGAGAAAGAAAGAAAGAGAGAAAGAAAGAAAGAGAGAAAGAAAGAGAGAAAGAAAGAAAGAAAGAAAGAAAGAAAGAAAGAAAGAAAGAAAGAAAGAAAGAAAGAAAGAAAGAAAGAAAGAAAGAAAGAAAGAAAGAAAGAAAGAAAGAAAGAAAGAAAGAAAGAAGGAAAGAAAGAAGGAAAGAAAGAAGGAAAGAAAGAAAGAAAGAAAGAAAGAAAGAAAGAAAGAAAGAAAGAAAGAAAGAAAGAAAGAAAGAAAGAAAGAAAGAAAGAAAGAAAGAAAGAAAGAAAGAAAGAAAGAAAGAAAGAAAGAAAGAAAGAAAGAAAGAAAGAAAGAAAGAAAGAAAGAAAGAAAGAAAGAAAGAGAGAGACTATGATATAACACCTTTAAGCAACTTTGAGTGCTGCTTGGATTTGGAAACTACAGAACAAAAAACCCAATAAAACTTTTAAGTTCCTGAACCGACATAATTGTCACAAGTGACAATGCTTTCAGGACTCTTGGTCTGACAAAGAAGTGCAGTAATGTGTGGGATAACATGAAAACATATCTCCCTTAAGACAATGATAATTCTTACAAGTTTTGGAAGCTTGAGATTATAAGCTCAACATTTCATTTCCATAATAGGCAGAGCAGAGGAAAGATTTGCTTCTGCCCTCCAGCAGCATTCCCAAAAGTTGTTCCCTTGATGACAATCCAGCCAGGACTATCTTCACATGATTAGATGCTCCTGAGTTGTCTCCATAGGATCTTAGTTCTTTCCAACCTGCCTGCCAACAGAAAGCTTCAGAGGATGCTGTAACTTTTTGATTCATGAGTATCAGTCAGCTGAATGATCAGGTTAGTCACTCTGGCTACTTACACAATGTTTTAGGACCACACAGATCAAACTGGCAGTTTCTGGCCATTTGCTTACATGAGTTAAGGTGTGTGTGTCCAGCCACATTGTGATTAATAATTAGGATTATCTTGGACATGGTCTCAGCAACTGCAGCTCCCACGAGTGAAGAACTGTACATTATGTGAATATATGTGCCTCAACGAGGGAGCAAGTGCCTCTTCAGGGAATATCATCTTCCCCCACGGAGTGTTTATCTCTTCTTTTGTCTCTCTTAGTCCAGAAACTCTATACCCTAGGACATCTCATGAAAAGCAGAAGAAATTTTTAAATATGTGAGTGGGAAAAGATGATTCTTTTTGCTGGGGACTTGCATTTCCATGGAGTGGCCACACTGGAAATGAAGAGAGGCCCCAGAGAATTCTGAAGAACTTAGAGAGAGGTAAATATTGCTGACATCTGGATGTGGCACGAAGGTTTTTTTGTACAGACCACAGAAAGAGGCATGGTGAAACACCTGTTTCAGATCTGCTTCTACCCAGGTTGCAGCAATCTCCAATACTTGTCATTCCCATTTCAGGTACCATTTCCCAGGGCAGTGCTCTGATGCTTGGCCATGGAAAAGGACTTTCAAGCATGTCCTCAAAGTGATTCTGCTGCCAGGCAGCACACACAGACCACGAGCTGGGCATCCAGGTACCCTGGTGAGGTTTGTGTAGGCACAATAGTTGAGATGAACAGGCTTTTCAGGGATATCAAAGGAAAAGTTTCAAGGAGTTACAGGAGAAGTTTCAAGGCCTTCACCTAGAGCTTGAGGTAAATATCACAGATCTTTCAGGCTGGGAATTGAAATATAGGGAAGAATTTTGACTCATTATGCAGGTAGAGTACTTTGAGTTATTTCACAATGGAAATTTCAACCTGATTCTTCCTGACAGTTTAACAAATGAGTGATGCCTTTTGTTTTAAATATTAGTTGAGATATCCCCAAGCTTTCTGTGGATTAACTCCAGCAAAATATTTCCTAAGCAATTCTAAATTATTATTCTACACACCCATAAGCCGACTAATTCTTTAGTTAATTTACTAATTGTCTGTTCTTTAAGCAATTACCACTGTCATAGTCACTAGTTGTCACAAGACAAGAAAGGGATTTCTTCTATATAGTATTAGACAGCAATCTGAAGGAATATTCACAGAAGTACAGATTTTCTGTCTTGTGGAAAGAAATTAAAGGTCTCATAATTAAACATTTTCTAAGCACTTCCGATAAGAAAAGCAGCTGGCTGGTATGAAGAAAGTATGTTGTGTATAAATATTCTGATTTTCATTTTAATGTAATAATTTCCTGTTTGACTTAGTGGCTGAGAATCTAACTCTTGCAAGACTACAGGTATATACTGATAGCGTGCTCTGAAATGTGGATTTCTCATTTTTGTTTTTAGATTGTTGCTCAAAAATGTAGGAAATGAGCAATTACAGTAAATAGTTTGAATAGATTGAGTGCACATTGATTGCTAGCACACTAAAATGAGACAGTAACAAGAAAGAAAAGCTGGGAATGTTTTTGAAAATTATTTAGTTTACAGGCAACATTTACATAGAAAAGGGAGAAGAAAATACAGAATTCTAGTTGGATAACTTAAAAATGGTTCAGGGTGATAGGGTATGGTGGCTAAAATTCAGATTAAAGCAAAATTTCTTAAAAAAACCCCAGTAACTTGGCATGTCAAAGCTCTTAAAAATCATTAAGAGATCACTAAATAAACCATTTATCTGCTACTTCTCAAATCAGCACAACATTATTAAATTTTTTTAAAAAAAAGAAACAAATACTTCCTGATAAATTTTCAGGCGTTTCTAGCCAAAATGACAACAATAAAGAAGCAGTAAAGATGAAAAAGGACAACTACAAGTATATGAAGACATTCAGAGACAAAAATAGAAGTCTCAACTTTCACTGAGAGCTGAGACCATCAGGTGTTTATAGAGATGGTCCTATACAATGTCCAATATTTCAAATAAAAGATGGTCATGCTGTAGTGATTACCTGCTGCACTGAACATATTAGTTTTTCTGTAGAATGCATTCCTCTCCTGCACTGTGGACAGTGTTGTCAAGGGAAAATCACTTTTATCAGAAGCTGCACTGGGGGAGGAGTTGAGGGCTATAATCCCTGCTGCCCATCACATGGATGAACTGGAAATGGGCAGCAGCTGCCTTTTGGTGTGGTGTTCCACAGCCAGATGATTCAGTTCTATGTGAAATCCTTTCAGAACCTGATCTTCTTCAATGAAGCATTTGTTTTTATGCTGTTCTATTTTTTGCCATCCCTTCTCTAGGGCTAGGAAACATTTCTGGGCAGGAGGGAGATGGGGAAAAGAGAGCATTTAACAGTTCAGGTCAGGTGATGATTTAAAGGATTGGTTGCAGAAGGGAGTGCACAGACAGCTAGGGAGTTAAAATACACTGCAGCTACCCTACATTTCATCCACAGCCACATGCTTTTGGGAAAGAGATACACGAGGAAGCTTTGCTTTCAAAAGTGGTTCTGCTATTTTAAGGCCCTGTCACCCCAGGACAAAAGGTCATTGGCATGTCCCTCCTCTAGCATAAATGGAAGCTGCTTGTCCCATCTCACCTTCTTTACATCTCACTCTGGGCATCTCCACACCCCAGAGCAGGTCTGAGGTGCCCCCGCCCAGGGAGGCAAAAATTTAGTTTCAGATAAGCATTGTTCAAGTGAGAGGCATGGCTTTGAAGCCAGGGAAGTGCCAACTTCCATCCCTCTGCCCCAGGGGATGTGCCCTGTGAGCTCAGGAAGAGTTGTCCCACCCCAGACCCTCCTGGGGTGGCAGCCCAGGGTGTTGGGATTGCGTTTGAGCCTCTGGGGTTTCTCCCTTGCTGTGTCCCTATCAGACTCTGACCTTAAACTGTCCCAAAAAACCCACCCCCTGCTCCTGTTTGGGGCTCGCTCTCTCTGGATCTGAGTTTGTTCCTGTGTTGAATAAATGGTTTTCTGAGCAGAAGCCCATCTTGTTGGAGTCCCATGCTGGTCACCAGTAACTGCAGCCTCCCTGGACATGATCCTGCAGCCCCAGAATGATGCAGCTGGGGAAATGAAGTACCCAGAAGATATGCTGTGAGTAATAACTATTGTGGTAATAGGTATGTGGGAAGACATTGCTTCAGCTTCAGCTGCCTGCTTTAATTATTTACCAGTAGTCTCATCAGGAGGAGCATCAGGTCTGAGGCTGGGTATGTGGGATAATCTCATTGTCTGTCTTTGGGCAGGAAATGCAGCTGGGTGGTAATTTACAGACAAATAACATAACCTCCAGCTCCCCAGAACTGACACCACCCTGTCACATCTCATCATTATTCAAGTGTGAAACAGCTGCCCATCCATCCATCTCGGGTTTTCAGCCAGAAGAATTGCTGAAATACATCTTCTTTTAAGCTTACAAGGCTTTTTAAAACATGCATAAGGCTTGAACATGGAATGTTACTCAATGATTTTTATAGGCATCTTCACAACCGATTTCTGCTCTGATGAGACATATCAAACATCTTTTAGAAAGCAGCTCAGGTCTTTGTACAGCCTTAAAAGTGGAGCTTATTGCATCTCTTTTTTGATAGTATGCATGTTTTACCATACAACCATCATTGATCTCATTTCTCTTAGCTGTATTTTGTTCTTACAAACAAAGCTTAATAAACAATATTTTACATTTACAAATATTTTACATTTGCATCTATAAAACAAACAGTTTAGCAGGAAGGTAAATTGCTAGTCTCAGTTGTTTGAAAGCAGTGAAAAGGAGAAAAAACAAATTTTGTCCAAAATAGATGGTAAAAATTGAGGTTAGAGTTTTTCAGTGGAGTTAGTAAGAGCCATTATGTAATAAAATGAGTTTTTTGAGTGAAACAGTAGGTGCTCATGATCCAGAGTTCATGATGTACGCTTTTGAGGGTGGTGAATATGCTCCAGAGCTGTAGGCTGGTTCTGTAGACAGAACACCAATAGAAGCTGGTGTGCATCTTCTGCTTAGTTCTACTCTACACCCTCTAATGTCACTCTCATATGTGAACCACATTGGTTACATGGCACCGTAGAAATGCTTCACTTCACACAAAAAAGCTCACAGGTTGCATCTACATCAGTGTTTAGTTTGATGTGACAGAGAGAAGCCCACTGACCCCCAATAATTCAGTGTATTCTGTCCACTGGATGAGTGGGAAGATGTTGCTAAGGTTGCTTTTCCACTGGCTGTGCTGCTATCAGATGCCAGAGCACCAAGAAAAAGGAGGATCTGAATTTGTCAGTTGATTTCCTTCAGGTATACTGGAACAATTGTTCTGGGACAATGTTCTTGAAAAAATCTCCTGGGTGTAATCCTTCATGTTGAAATTCAGAAGGTAGAGGAGAAATTTTGAAAGTGTTGCTACCAGGAGACAGAACATCTTTTGTTTTACTTTGTAGGTACTGTTTTTGTGGAACAGAAAATACTCCCCATCAACTGTGTATTTGTTTGGTTTTGTTTCCTTGTTTGTTGCATCAATAAAATCTGCACCTGTTTGTTTTGGCAGCAGGAACATTTAGTTATCTGGTCTGTGTAAACATTTCTCACCTGCCTTGTGATAAATACCCACTACTCTTATTGTGGGTAATTAGCAGACCAGTCAATCCAGGAGAGGCAAATTCTTTAGGACATCTGCAAACACTTCTTTTTTAACACGTGCTTTTGTGCTGGAAATTATGAGAGAGGATTATTATTAATTTTTTTTTAAAATTTAAGATACATGGGGAGGAAGAAAACTCACTTCTAGATGATGTGCTGTTAGGATGAGCAGGCATTAATAATTGACATTGGTGGTGAGACAGAAGGCAGTGTGCACTCTGAGGGATTGTGATGATATCATGGTAACCATGAGAGCAAAGCCCGAGTGGTCTGTGATGACGGCAGATGTGTGCATTGCTTTATCCAAGCTGTTCCTCTGTTGGGTAGTTCATATTTGATGGAAATCCATTTATTAAACTCACACGTAAAAAAATATCTGCATGTACTCCTGAAAGTTTGCTGGGGACAGGATTGGGTCAGCTCAGTTGCACAAACGTGGGGAGAAGGAGCAGCTCCTGACAAGCATCACCCCAGCGAAATGAAGCAGAATTCCTGTCCCTGTGTTACAGGGGGAATAGCTGTGCTGCAAGGGAGGAACCTGCAGATGGATGAGCCTGTTTTCCAGAACCAGTAGGTGAGATTTTCATCCTGTGTGCCCAGGATGCAGCCTGCTTTATGAGAGATTTTTAGATAGCTCCTGTGAGTTGTAGTAGTAGCAATTTCCTTTTGTTAATCTCAAGTCCTGTCCCAAATGTAGTGCAAAGATGTATCTCCTCTGTGGTTTCTGGCATGCATCTCCTTGTATTTGTGTAAGTTAAAAAGAGCATGGTCATGCAGAGAGCTGCCTGTGTTCCTCACACACTCACAAACCAGTGTACAGTAACTCCTGAGAAAAAGATTGCTTTCTCAGATCTTTTTACTTGATAATTGATGCACTTATCAAAATATAAATAGTTATTATTTTCACTCTAATCATTCAGCAACTCAGCATGGTGAAAACCACCTCAAAGAGCAGCATTTTTGACTCAGGTCCCACCTTTTCAGAATGGTGAAAATGGGGAGGTTTGAAGCTGTGTATGGAACCTCCAAACCTTTTTTTGCTCAGGTGTTGGTATCTCAGTCTCCTGCTGCCTTTCCTTTTCCTTGAGGGAAGGATTCACAATGATACAGAGCTGCTGCCTGTTCCAGCATGTTTAACTAAGGCCTTTTTGTTTTCAGTGCTGCTCAGGTTCTGTTTAGCTGCATGACCTGGTAAATAAACTGACTTTTGACATTGGTGTGCGAATTTCTTCATGGGAAGAGAGGTCTCTGTCTTCACAGCAGTGTGACAAAGGACCAGCCACCATTGGGTGCTACTGTGCTGTAGTTACAAATGTGTGTGTGCCTGGGAAAATAAATATTTAGCATGATGCTGCAGAGCACTTGCATAAAATGTGTTCTTGGTCTCTGCTCTGGTATGCAACCCTGCTGTATAAACCTCTGTTTTGGGTTGTACCTGTTGGGCAGCAGTGTTGCTTCAGGCTAAGTGTCAGCAGGGTTGTCATACCTTGTTTGTCTTAGCCTTTTCATAAAGATTGACAAAACCCTGAAAAATTTAGACATAAGATTTATGCTCTTATCCCTAAACCTCCAAGACATGGACTGGGCTCCCAAGTGCTGTCATTAATTAAATATTTTTTGTTTATTTCTTCTTCTGCCTGAATACACTGCTTAGGCAGTTTTAAAATTATTTTTCTCAGCTGATAGCTTAGTTTCATAGAAATGCATTCACATAAATTTAGAATGCATAAATCTGTAAACTCAAGTAAGTATGTGCTTACATGTTTAGAGAAAAAGGAATGTTGGTTGGAAGAAAGAAAATCTCTTCAGCTTTGGAGTTTTAGTTATCACTGCAATGTAAGGTACTGAATAATGGTAAATCTAGGTAGTTCTTTGAATTAAGATGTGATCAGCTTAGTAGATAATAAAATCTTTGATAGAATGGAAGTGGAATGAATGTGTACTTTATAATTCCTCACTGTCCAGAGCGATAGGTAAGGATTGCTGCCTGGGTTCCTTTGTTTTTCCCCATGTTTGTAGCCTAGTTATCTGGATTCCCTCTTAGGCTTTTAATGTTTTAATGTCTGTTTTAATCTTATTTCCACATAAGTATATACTTAAAAATGGATAAGGGAACATAAATGCAACAAAAATGCACCTCATTTTTTTTTTTCTCCCCCTTCCCCTGGTACTCAAACATTCTGTCTGAGGACAAAATATTTCAGTGACCTGGGGGAGAGAGGAAGAAAGGTTCAGTGGCAGGAAATTCTGAACTCCATCTTTATGAATGACAGACCCATTTCAGGTAAATACAAACTTTTCTGGTGTCTGTCCCAAGAACCTGTGGAGATTATTGATCTTTTTCACTTGCACTTACTCCTCAGACATTCATTGCCACAGGGTAGGTTAAAAGGAAAGTTTCTATAGAGTCTGAGAATCAGCCTTCAAAGTTGAATAATTTACATTGTATTTTCACCCTGTTTGTCCCCCAGGGTTGAAGAGCTATTGTGTGTGGGATTTACCTACAAAAATTAACATGTTTTGTTTCTATTAGCATTCAGATTTAGCTCAGTAGAAAGTATTCATCCATTTCAACTTTCTGGTTTGTGCCAACCCAGCTTATTACAGGCTTGGAAGGCCAAAGTCAAATGCAAATATTGGCATTAGTTTTCCCATTAAAAAAAGCAGGAAACATAGAATATTGGCATAAACCCTGTATTTCCTCTTTTAGAGCACAAGGTATAAGTAAACACCACGTTTTTAGTCCAATAAATGAGATCTCTTCCAAGGAAACTAAATAAAATGGCTCTTTCTGTTTGCTTTGTGTGGAAACCACTTGTTAAGAACTGCACAATCAACAATTATTTGCTCATTTATGACAACATTATTACATCTGTTTCTCTCAGTAGGAGTGTCAGGTCAGGCTGTTCTTGCCATGATGTCAACAATTCATTCCTGTCCTCTGGAGTTGTTTTCCACAGGCTCATTTTCAGGCCAAATTGAGCTCCCTGATGAAGGGATCAGCAGTAGCTTGGAGTAATGTGGTTGTAACAAGGAGAGAGGAGAGAGGGTCTGTTTGAAAAGGTGGTGCTGAAATTGGAGGAACGTCTGTGGAGCCAGGATTTCAAAACTGTTCTTGCTTCTTCCTACCCAAGTCTTAAAATGTGTCCAGTTAAAAAGGTTTATCTTGGAATCCAGCTCAGATGTTTTGCTACACACAGGCTCTGTGTTCTTTGTTTGACAGGCAGTGTTCAATGCTGGCTTCTCCTCTCAACTGGTTTCCCAAGAGTTCTTAAGATTTCCTTTCCAGGTTTAGATAATTGCACTGATTTATTTTGCTTTATATGAAACATTTTAGGCTTTGCTTTAATCCATTTCTGTGTACTGGTTGTTTTGTCTGATGTTTCAGGTGCAGCAAGAAAGTTGTTTAAGTTTCCCAATAAAGTTATTTTGGTTTCAAGAACACCACCTAAATATTTTTCCTTTAGTTCTAATGCTACATGGTGACCAACTATACATTTTTCCAGGTTGTTTGAAATAGCAATTATATACTTTTATATATGGATACTGTGGGTATTCAGAGAGATTTTACACTCCAAAACCAGATATGAACACATTTTATTTCTCTCTTTTACTTTGAAGATTAAATTAAAACCATAGAAGCACCCTGAGCTGGAAGGGACCCCTAAGAATCATTGACATCCAGCTCCTGGCCCTGAACAGGACTGCTCCAAGAATCACACCACATACACGAGAGCAGTGTGCAAAATTATTCTACTAACATTTTGGAATTATTTATGGGTAGCAGATTTACATATTTAATATTAAAAATTAAATTTTAAATGGGAATTATGAATTGAGGCAATGAATCTCTTTTTTTTCCTACCAAGCAGGCAATATAGCAGAATTCTTAATGTGAGATATTTTCACAAATTGCACTGTACTAGCTGAAGATGGAGTGGAAATTTGATTGATGTTGATGGGCATTTCCACATTGGTACTGAGTGGGAATACACACCAGCTAATTATAGCATAGGATAAATCTCCCTAACTTCTCAGAGCAGTCAGTGGAGAGAGAGCAACTTTTCCAAGGGAGAGTTTATATCCTAACATTGCTCTTCTTATTTGTGCCCTGAAGGATCATGTGGTAGAGTCCTGTCAGCCTCTAATTATCTGTATAACCTAAGGTTTGTATAACATCCAATATTATAGCAGCTAATCCTTCCACATGTTAATTAGATAAGTATGATGATATAAAAATGACAGAATTCATTTTAACTTCACATAGAATAGGAAGCTGCAATGTTTTAGGTAGGTTTTATAAAAATGCCTGTTACAAAATTATACACGAGCACATTAATATTTTCAATAAACATTCATAAAGACAACAAGATTAGCAGCTGAACATTTGGACCATTTCTAGCTATCCCTGATTAGTAAAGCTGTGTTTCTCAGTTCAGGCACACACACCACACACACATCTCAGTTTCTGGAAAAACATTCTGAAAGATTTATTGCATCTTGCCTTTCCGTTTTAAGGGAAAAGGTTAAAAAAAAGTAGTAACTGAGTCAAGGCATTTCATGTTGTAAAACACATGAAATCTCAAGAAACTTCATGAATACATGAAATTCATGAAACACAAGTCCCAGCACTATCAGGAAAACAGTTCTTACCATTTCTTCTTAAATCCCTGCAAATGTCAATCAATTTTGGTCAAATCCTAGCACTATGTATTCTTGTTAGGACAATTTTTTTTCAGGAGGATTATATATTTCACTTTCTTGGCTCATCTTACTGCATCCTGAGGCATTCCTAGCTTTGTTCTCAGTCCAGTTATCAGTTCCACATGCCATCAAAGGAATACACAGGCTTTGGGTGCCTGTTTAATACGCTCCTTTTAGTTTCGCTTTCTCAATTTACTGAGCAGCTGCACAGAAAAAAAACAAAACCCTGAAAGCAATGCAGATGTGTTTAAAACATGCAGTGGTATAAATAATATGCCTGTTAAAACATTCATATCTAGACTATTAGTTGAATTAAGGCAAGTATAATCCTATGGCACACCCCTTAACATTGTAAAAATTACAGGGTTCATCACAATTTAAAAATTGTGTTGAAAGATGCATACTGGAATGAAGCTATCTGCTAAAAAATAATCAAAGTAAGCTGGCTGTGGTATTGTCTAACATTTAATTGACATTCAGGAAGCCTGAGGCTGCTCTGGGATGTACATAATTTTCAAAAGCAGTGCTGGTTTAATTAGGCTGCATCAGGCTCCACCTCCAGCTGCCAATTCCTCCCATTCCCTTTCAGTGTGCTGGGGCAGCTACTTGTGCAGCTGAGGAGTTCAGCCAACTCAAACCCATTATTTTCTCTGCTGGACACCTGTCAGTGAGATCAGTTCCCCACTTTGCTTCACAGTGTGGATAAGTAAACACTTATGCCAGGAGAAATAAAGAGATAATAAACTGTCAGGAATGAGAGGTCAAGGTGCTTTAACTGGTCAAAGGCTGTTGAAAGTTTTAGGGACAGTAGAGGAACCTTTCACATCTTCCTGTGTCATAAAGTTCAAGTAGTTCATACTTTTCTCCACATGTACATCAAGAATTCTTTAATATATAAATATATATCAAAGATTGTGAAGGAGTGGACTAAAAAGAAGAGTCTGTCATGTTTTAGTAGTGGTATTCTCCATGCCTCTATGGAACTGCCACAGCATTTTTCATTCAAATATTCTGCTACTTTATCTGAGTCCTGTAGTTGTTCAGGGGTGAACTTCCAAACCACTGGAGCAGAATAACCCTTCAAAAGATGACCCATTTTCTCCCACACTCCATTCCACTCATGTTTATCCACTCTTGGGGCAGATCTCCCTAGAAATCTCTTTCATGACTAAACATGCTGGGGACCCCACTGAGGAGACCTGGAAGACCTAGGAACAAGAAAATGCTTTCCTCAACATCCAGAGGGATTTCAAGTCTCAAAAGCTGCTGTAGCAGGCCTGAAGGAGGAACAGGGGGTAAAAGGCTGGGGAAAATCATCCTCCCCTGTTCCCTGCACAGACTGGATATGATTATTAATGGAATCCCAAAGGCAGTGCCCAAAGGTAGGTAAGGGTAGGAGGGCAGCACTGCATCCACATCCCAAAATACCTTCACTGCCCTTGATGTCATGTCATAAACTGATATTCCATAGTAAAGCAAAGCATTCCTGATCCCTCTCCCTGCTTTGACAGAGAGCACCATGGTGGGCACACAGTGCATGTATGGAAAGCTGTACAGGGTTAGGTGCCACACCCACAGACCAAGTGACATTGTGACCAGTGGCACCGGACCTGGGACAGCAAATACTTCCATCAAACTTGTTTCCAACCTGCTCTGAGCAGATCTGTTGTTTTCTCAACCCTTCATGACCCACACTGGGCACCAAACACAGCTGTTGTGGTTTAGGAATGGTACACCCAAATTTAGTGTTCCCACTGAAACCACTCCAAAACATGAACTGCTGCTCACTCACCCTTCCCTGTCTCACTCCATTCCCTGCATGGCACTCAGAGGAGAATTGGAAGCACAGAAGGCAAAGATGATGGGTTGAGATAAGGAAATTAAAACCAACAGTGTTAACAGCAAAAGTTTACAAGGGAGGTGACTGCCTTGCAAATTCTCACCATTGCACAGGACGCTTGACAACACCTGACCGCCACCACACTACCCTGACCTGGGAAGGAACCTTTCCCCACTCCCAGAAAATGGCATGAAGTGGTATAAAATAACCTCTGGATCCTGGCCATGGCCCCTCCTGACTACTGCAAGAATTAGCCCTGTCCTGGCTGCAACCAGGACACAGGCATAGCAAATAACAAATCATCATTTTTGAAGAGCTGAGTTAACTTTTCCAGTGTAACTTTAGTCCACAAATTATTTCATCTACCATAGAGTAGTTTTTTTTTATTACATAGTGCATAATTTTTTTCTATAAATATGCTGCAGCTGTCCTTTCTCACAAAAAAGAAAAAGGGGAGAAGAAGAAAAAGTCTATTATTTTTGTTCTCCTTGTGATGTTCAAGGCAAATAAAGGATAAGAATTGAAGGTCATTATTTCTCTTGTTTATCCAATTAAATGCATAAGAATGGGATTTTAAGAGCCATACTAGATGTTTACTGTTATAACATTATAAAGAAAGATTTTTTTTTTCTTTTATTTATGAGTATTTCTGACATGCCTGAGATTCTTATTTTATATCAGTTGAGTGAGTTATGCTGGCCCACTTACAGATTGTATGAGAGTATGAGTATCAGTGCTTTTTCAACATCTCTGTTCAATCCAGCCTTCCTACCTGCATACTTTGATAAGATTCTTTCTTCTTTTAAGGCAGAAAGCCAGTTTTAGAGGCTTTTGTTTCTAGGCAATTGTTCCTGACCCCATGCCACAGTTTTGGTTGTGCCACCACTCCTGCACATGGATTCACCTGGGTTAGGAAAAAAGCTTTCAGGCTTTTTCAGTTTCTTATTTGACCTGAAAATTTTAACTGAGTGCATCTATAGCATATTTCCATAAATGCTTTGAAGTGCCACAACTCAGTGGCAATAAACTTTATCACAGGGGCAGGAAACATTGGTAAGGGTGAAGAGTGGTGTATGAAAAGGAGGAGGGTATCTTGTGAGATAGTTTATAATTGGCAGGATATTTTTAATAAAGTTAAAGAATTTTTGAAATTATTAACATTTAAAACCACATTACAAAAGTCAGGAAAAAAATTTTTATCGTGGCTCCTCTTTTTCATCACCACACCTTTTGGAAATATTCTTAATAATTTTATTCCTGGTATGTCTGTTGTGTGCAGAAGAACACCTGTTCAGGTTCACTTCTTCCTCTTATCCATTCTTTAAAATCTTTTAATAATGTTTGTTGTCTGGGAAGGATTGCTTTTCTTCTCTTAATGGCCTGGGTCATAATTTCCATTGCACTGTTTGATCTTTCTACAGATTGTGAATTTGGTAGCAGTATCACTAGTAATAACAAAACCCCAGAAGACAAGAAATATAAAACAGAGGATTTAATAGTCCTGTCACCAAAAGCTTTTTCCATACAAATAACATGTACCTGAAATTGCTCTCTTAAATAAAATTCAATTAACTAATAATAAAATTCTGCAAGACTTCCATGCTTGTGGAATTTGGATTTGGTTCTTTGCTCTTGCTCAGTTTGGGGCTGGGTGGTTATGAGACACCTTTTTTCTTCTTGTGGATATGGATATTCTGCATGTTCAGTTGTCTGGGCTGTAGAGCTCCACAGCTTAGAGCTGTCAGGTAATTAATTACATTTTCCACTTCCCTTTCTGTTACTCAGGGTGAGAAAAGGGGATGGACCTTTGTGTATCAGTCACTTTCTCTACACCAATCCCTCCCCTTCTCCTGTATTTGTTCTGATTCATTTGGCTTTGCATGGGGTTGCTAGTTGTATAACCTTGAAGGCCACAGCTCTTTACACTTTGAAATCAGGACAAGCTCTTTTTAATCTTGATTGTTGAGGCCACAAAAAAAAAAAAAAAAAGCTTGCTTTAATATTTTCAGTAATGTTTTCCCAAAATTTATTTTTATGTCAGTACACTCTCTTCACACCCTCAATAATTCCACTTCCTATTCTCTGATACATAAAATAACTAGCTATTTCTTTAGCTTCCAGCTCTACCTTTGGGAAGTGTAGCAGATTTTCCTCTCATTAATTCACTTTGTATTATTTAATCTCAGCCATTTTTATTTTCAGTTACTTGTCTTATTAATATACTCATGTGATAGCTTTCCTAGTCATCACTGATCATTTTTATTTCAGTCTGACATTTTCTCTTTAATGTCTCTTAATTTATCATACACTAATGTTTTTTAAAAAAATCTTCAGTTTCCCAGTAACCTATTTTGCTGTCTTTCATCTTTTCCTATTTAATGAAATTCAACTAATTGTATGGTTTAGCTGTTCACTCCTCAATTATGAACTGTAGAGACTGTGAGGAGATGGACAGGTTTTATGTGATATATGTTACAGAAGCAGGTCTTTGGTTGTGAAAATAAACAGGAATTTAAAAATTCATCAGAATTAAAGGAATTGGAAACTTAAATCCATATTCTAGGCAAAGAACCCAATTTATTTTGCCATACATAACACAGGTTTTTCTTTAAATTCTATCAGAGGACATGCAGAAATGTCTCACACTCAAGACCATACACACTTAAAGCTACATAATGGACTCATATCTCACTCTCATGTAGGGACAATAATAATCTCTCCCAGGACTGCCTCAAGGCATAGCTGGCTGATGTTTGGAGAAATCACCACCAACTTTCAGATCATAAAAAGGAGGGCTCAGTTCTTATTAGTAACCGTCTTCCCTAGTTGCCACCAAAATCTTAAAATGGGAACATTTATACTCCAGTTATTCTGCAAAGGATGCTCTGCTACCTTCCACCACTGCCTTCTGTGGTTTGCACAAATGAGCAGACAAGATGTTTTGCTTCAGATATGAGAGATTCTTTGAGAAACTGATCCTTTATTCCAACACTTATTAATTTAGAAATTAGTTTTCAATATGAGGTTTTAGTTATGGGTGTCATTTATGGCAGTTAAATCATTGTGAAATTGAAAAATCTCTTGGATATCCAATATTCTTATGAGAAGCATGGCTTCACACATGTTTAATACTACATATTTAATTTTACTGATAAAGTCTGAAATTCGTGTCATCTCACAACCTTACATATTCTTTCAATTAAAAAATATTCTCCTCCTATGTCTGCCCTTTTCCACACTGCTAGAACAGGGAAAATCAGGCTTCTGAGATTACCTTTTTGTCTTCTTTTCCAAGTGAAATGCAAAGGCTTAAAAATCACTGGAGAAAACATGAAGCCCTATATTATTTACATGAGTAAGAACTCTACAGATGGAGCCTGACATAAGGGTGATTCAGTGGTGTGGGTTAAGGAGAAATTTCTCCAAACCTTTTCACACAAGTAGGAATAGCTCATCTAGTGTTCTTCTGAGACTTGGAAAGAAAAATATCCTTTATTTTTTTTCCCCCCTTTCTATATTGTATTTTGAGTAATTATGCATTCCAGGTATTTTCTTCTGGTCACCTCACTGTCTTCACTGGGCATTGCATCAGACCTCATCCTTGGGTTGGAAGTATAGATACACCTAGCTTTGCTAACTTGAGTGGAATTTTGCAGCTGAAGTGGTCTGATTGTGTTTTGATGAGATTGTAAGCCTCTGTACAAGAATGAACATAAATAAATGGATTGAAATTAAGGCTTAAAAAGTACTCGTAGAGCAAATTCTTGTCAAGCACTGTAGTAGTCTGTGTAACAAAGGACTGTTTCTTGTGTATCTCAAAAATACATGTATTTTCTAACATTTCAAAAGTGCTGTAGCCTTTTCCTTATTTTTAATAAAATCGAAATCCAGGGTTCAGCAGACAAATGAATACTGAGATCAGTGAGTGTTTTGCAGTTTAATGAAAGAATGGGACAGGTCTGGAGTTCTGTGACTGAGTGTTTATTTTTCAGAGTTCAGTTCCTAATAGTGCAATGTATCTTCAGTTCTACTCTAATGAGATGTAAGGGTGCATACTCAGCTTCTTGTTGATCTGAAAAGGGTAAAAAAGAAATGCAGGAACCTGGTGCTTTCATTGAAACCATAGGAAATCAAGGGTCCTCAACCTTTTTATGTGTGTTAAGTGCCTCAGGCTGATGAGGAAAAACTGGAGTCCCCTAAATGGAACATGCCTTTCACATAACCTCCAAAACCTCCATCAAAATGACTCTGGTTTATGGCACTAAAATCAATGCAAACTAAAAATTAAACTAAACCAAAAAAAAAAGATGGTACCAAAATGGATAACCCAAATATTCTGACTCATTACCTCCTTCAATCCAAACTGGAATTATCCTACAGCTGATGCTAAAATACTCAGCATTAATCTCTTGTCATGAATGCCACTGTTCCCTACAATTTGCTTCAGATTAGATTTTTTTTGAGTATTATAATTGGCAATTTGGCAGAGCATAAAGTATGAGATAATGAATTGAAGGAACAGTCTGTGCTTGCAAATTCAAAGCATTTACATATGAACTATCTGCAATTTCTTCAGAAAAATCTGTATTCTGAGTACCAGGTACTGACCTCACTTGTGACTGCATTACCCTGTCTGGATTCATGATGAGTAACATTTTCTGATGCTTTCCCCTCTCAGAATTATCTCATATTTTTAGCACAAAACTCAAGCACAGCCCTAAAGTAACTTTTGCTCTGCAGTTTTCCAACGCCGATGAAGTTGAGAAAGTACAGACAAACTCTCCCCTTTACTGACTTACCTGATTTTGTACATTCAAAACTACTGAAGATATTTTCTAAAGAATTCAGGACTGTGGTTTTGGCTCTCTTCCCCTTGGAGGACTGCTGGAGCACACTTTACCTGGTTCACACTTCATTCATTCACTGCAAACTTCCCTCCTAGCCAGCTACTCGGGTTTTATGAGGATAGAAGGCAATATAAAAGCCTAAAAGACATCAAGTCAAATGAGAAAGGGAGCTGAGGAAGGGTCTGGAGCAAGAGTCTGATGAAGAGCAGCTCAGTGGTTTAGCCTGGAGGAAAGAAAACTCAGGAGGGACCTCATCACTGTCTAAACTCTCTGAAAGGACAGGTGGGACATTGCCTCATTTCCCAGAGAAAGGGAACAACTCAGGTTGTTCCAGGGGAAGTTTAGATTGGACAAGAGGGAAACTTTCTGCACTGAAAGACTGGTCAAGCACTGGAACAGTCTGCCCAGGAGAGTGGTTGAGTCATCCATGGGGATATTTAAAAGCTGTGGAGATATGGCACTTTGGGATTTAGTGCTGGGTTTGTGGTTGGATTATGGTCTTAAAGGTCTTTTTCAGCCCAATGATTCTGTGATTCTATAAATGTGTTCCTTTTACTAAAGAGGAGAACTCTCCCTTCTCTTGACTGTGAAGGGAAATTTTGGCTGTACCTTGTAGTCTAGCTTCTAACTTTTTAAATGATATTATGTATTGTCTATATATACATCATACCACGGCAGTCAAGCCTATTAGAAACATCAGCAGATGCATATTTTAATTAATCAAATACCTCTGAATTGTTCCTCTTTCACTTTTTAAGTGGAGAAGCAGTCCTAGCTTCAAGTTTGTCTCCATAGCAGCAAAGGAAGGAATTTCTGAGATCCCTGTGCCCAGTCCTGTTAGTGCAGCCAGCAGCTCTGCCATACAGTCTGTCATGTACCCTGCTCAAGCTTCAGCAGAAGCATTTCCAGGCCCCAGGACTTCTATTAAAATTCAGATTGTTATAAACCTTTTCTTTTAATTCCCAGACCAGGTATCAAAACTCTGCTTTAATGATTGCGGCGTCTCTTCAGTTTACAAAATCTCTGTTAAAGTGTTTTTACTTTTCTGCTCCAAATTCTTCGAAGAGGTGGAAAAATCAGCCCTTACAGAGTGACTTTGCTCATACACTTAAAGGGATTGTCAATGTTAATAATAAGATTTAATTGCCCTTGGAAACGAATTTCTTTTTTTTATAGGGCAGTTTTATATCCAAGGTAAAAAGTGGTTCTAATTCACCACATCTTTATGGGCTGATGGTCTAATTTGGTAGGAAGCTAGGACACATTTTACCTGCTCTAAAAATCCACAGAAAATACCCAAAAGAATTCTTATTAGCTATGTTCTTTTTTGTAAAAAATATATAGAAAATTAAAATCCACTTTCTGAAGAAAAAAAAAAATATCTAAATTTCCTTCACAAAACCTGTATTTCATATAACTTAAATATGAAATTGAGAATCAAGGATCAAATTTTAAATGTCAAAGCCACAACAGTGCCTAAATATATTTTAGAATTTGGATTCAGGTGTTTCAAATACCTGGCCTGGTAATGCCACGATGGTTGATAGCACTGCAGGATTTGTGTCATGTTCTTTAATATTCCTCCCCCCACAGAGACACGTGGTGCCATCTAAGCATTTATATATATCAAAACATTTGTTTTTAAACATGAACCTATGCTATCTATAACTTAGAAATTTAGTTATTTAGATTATTTGGAATATCCTTAAAAAGTGTTATATAAATGTACATAAAAACTCTCCTTAGTCATTTACAAAATTTTGTAACCATGAAAAAAACACTTTTGTTTGTTTTGTTCAGTCAATTACTGTTGTAATAACAGTGAATTATTTTAGTTCACTGCTGAAAAATGATCATATAGATACTAAAATAAAATACCAAACTCTTCTGATAAGAAGCTTTCATACTACTGTAACTACAAACAATTAAACCAGTTTGTTTTCTTGCCTTCTCTCTGTAGAATAACTGTACATGCATTAATTTAATTTTTAAACTAAGTTTTCTAAATCCCCTGCTTGGATTAGTGAGGTATACAGCTAAGTTGATTAACTTGCTAAATTCATATAAGCTTAACTGTAGAAAAATTAATGACAGGGAAATTATGACACAGTGTTTAGATATTTATTTGCAGAAGTGTATTCAATGATGGCACTGAGCTAAAAGAAGTGCAGTTCATACATTAACAGTAAAGGCAAGGACAAACATCAAATATTCAACATGCAGAGAAACAGAAAATGTTGAGTGCCTTTGATGGATGATGACTAAGAATGGGCACAGTAGTGGTGTACGAAACAATCAAGAACACAAAGATTCACAACTTCTATTCAACCCATTTTTCAACCCAAGCTGAAGGACTCATGTCATATGATTAGAATTTTAAGGTAAGGAAAACATATCTTAAATAACCAATCTTCCAAAGGCTTGTATAGAGGTTAAACGAGCTCTATATTGGGGATTAACAGAGATCATGAACTTCAGGGCAACCAGAAATGGCTTAGTGGATAATGAGACAACCTGTTTTTTTTTGTATTTAACAGTAGGGTAGGTCTGGGACTGCCCAACAAAAACAAACATTCACAGAAGGCTAAGAGCTAGCAGCAATTCACTAACTCGCTGGACAGAGTAAGATATTGGTAAATCTTTTTGCATCATGGTATTATCTAAGAGTGATACATTAATAAACAGCCTGCTTGACCATTCTTCTATAGCTTGCTGCACATTCATTTCCCTGTGTAAACATGTCTTGGAATTCATAGGGAGAAAAAAGCTACCAAGACAACATAAATACCTTACAGTGTGGGGTTTACATTTATCATCTGTTGGTGACTGTATCAGTTAGGAATATTTCTTGGCAGATGATAAGCTGGGTGCAGTTTGGTGGTGTTTATGTTCCTCAAGCTGGCCTTGTCCAAGAAGCATAAACATTGATAGGCCACTGCTGTTTTGCTGATGATACTGGCACATAAACAACTGCTCTGTCTCCTCTAGTTCTTCTCAAGGCATGGCATTACTCTGGATTTGTCCCTCATGGATTTTCTGGAATTGTGAACGTGTGGCTTAGCTTCCATTCTGCTAATGTTAAACCCCACTTTTTCCAGGATGCATTGAGAGCTCCTGTAAGACAGTCTGAACCTGTTATGCATAAATATGTCTTCATTCTAATTGAAAATTGGGCTCACATTTCTGATCAGGCAAAATGAGTGGAATCGAGGCGATTCCCCAATATTGCTTGCAAGTGTAAAGAACAGCAATGCATTTAAGCGATTTCAGTTCATTAAAAGTTTGTGGGTGGCCCCTTTCAAATGCATGTTAACTTTGCTTTCCAATTTACTAGAAAGAGGAAACTGATGCTGACAGGGAGGGAATGTTATGGGGGTGGAAAACAGGCACTACCCAATCAGTGAAGCAGGAGGTGGGAGGAACAGCTGCTTCTCTAGCAATGACACATAAGTAATATTAGTCCCATTGGTTTACTTACATTGTAAACTTAAACAACAAACATCTGTTTTCCATGTTTTCTTCCTTAAGGCCCTGACATTTGCAGCAGAACCAAACCTTCTTATATTTTTTCATGCTGAAATGTTTTGAAGCAGTCGATAGCAGGAATGCTGTTTGTATCAAAAGGACACTCAAACCCCAAAACTATCACCATCACTACTAAACACTAAAAATCACACAGAAACTGAAGCCACACTCAAAACCAAGATCCAGAAGAAAAACATAGTTTTCTTTCAGTTGGTAAAATATGAGGGGAAAGGTAGATTAAGATTTTGGGGTTTTTTCTTAATTTTCTTTTGTAATTATGAATGTTTTCAATGAACACATACCTGTGATCTGTAAGATATACTTCACTTGTAGATAAATACTTTTTCCCATACGAAAATGACTGATGAATCACAGATTAATTCAGATCTCAACCATATTTTTAAATTCTGTTGTGTTTTCCTTTCTCTCTTTTGTGCATCTACAAAAACCAATCCATTTTCAGGTCATGTATGTTTGGGGTATGAAATACTTCTGTGCTAAAGGGTGATGGAATCTGCATAAGTCCAGTTATGTGTCTGTCTTTCATAAAAATGTACTGAAAATCATGGATTCATCTGTGTTCAGTGGAATTTATCCACAGTGTAGAAAATCATTTTTGAAGGATGACTTCAAGTGAAGGAGCTGTGTAAACAGAGATAACTATTTCAGAATACTGTAAATAGCATTGTATTCATTTATGTCAAGCTGTGGAATGTATTAAAGATGGAATTCGGATGTAAAATGCATTTTAATAATGAATGAAAAATTTTAAACTTATCATGATATGCATGATACATATGTGATGAGCTGTATATGTGAAATTTTATAAATTTCTAGCACATGGGGATTCACAATTAGCTATATGACCTGACCCCCCCCAACTCTGATAATGAATTTACAATACACTTACAAGACATTTCATTATTTAATGTGTCAAATTAGCATATAATAATTGTCAAAGATGTATTAAAATATTTGGAAAATGACTGATTTCATATTTTCAGAAAATATTTACAAATATACTATATTCCAAAAATGCTCAAATTGGAAAAATACAAAAATATAGTTGAAATATCGTTTGCTTATATTCAAAAATAACAGCTTTGTGTTTTTTTTTTAAAATGTACCTCAATTTAATTTAAAAGGAGTAAAAAATGGTTGGCATCTAGAAAAATAAAAATTCAGAAGGAAATATTTGCGTGACATGATATTTGTTTTCCAAGGAGGCTGTGTTGTCTTGCATGCAAAAATGGGTAATTCCAGCTACTTTCTGTCTACCTAGAAGTTGTTTTCACAAACCTACAAGAGATTTATTTTTTTTTTTGGGAGGCTTTGCTCCCAACTATAGAATCAGTTAATGGAATGTGCATCCCATCCTAGCCAGTGCAGTCCAAACTGACATTTTGGCCTGACTGACTCATAAAGGTGGATATTAAGCTAAGGTTCTGAATTATGAATTGAAGCTGCAGAGAAAACAGAAGACATTGTGTTCTTCAGCTTACACTGCCAGGAAATAACAGAATGGAGGTGTGACAAAAATAAATTCCCATAACAAAATTTGTGAGTTCTTTTATGTTTCTTGCCTGTCAGATTTGAAGTCTCAAGCATGGGGCTACTTAGGAACTTGGATGAAGTTCTCCAGTCTTCCCAGTGATGAAATCTGGGATGGAAGGCTATATTTCAAATTGTAGCATCACTCTTGTGGTTTCATTTTAATTTGTATCTCATTTGAAGGGTGGCCATCAAAATTAAATGCAGTGATCAGCTAAGCCCACAAGATGCCCCATCATTGATCATGATCAGTTGTCTTCATAGCATGAATGTCAAAATAAAATTAAATAACTTAGCAAAGCATCACTTTGTGAGTAATGATAACCCCAGAAGTGTTACAGAAACAGACCCATGCCTTGAAAAGACATCTATCTGCATGCATTCTGTGAATAAGGTGTGTAATTGTAGTTCCTGCAGTCATCCCCTTGCATCTAGCTGTGTTCAAATGCAAGTTTAAGCAGCCATGGAAGCTTTTGGCTTTAAAATGGCCCAATGAGATAAATGTTGAAATGAAGTCACCTGACTCCACTGGAAAAAACTCCAATTAACACAGTAGCTTGCAATCTGTCAGCATCCTCTGTTCTATATTGATTTTTCCCATGCATATTCTTCAATGCTAAATGCTTAAAATTGTGAAATTTTATGTGAACAACGAACTAATCTGCTCAAAATGTATATATAGTTTTGTTGATGACATTTAATTCAATAAAATTGGAAATTATTTGCAACATGCCTAATTTTTGTATTTCAGTCTGCATTTATTTTCTCTCCCATAGTATCTGTTTCTGTGCTTTCTTTGGGCCTTATTCAAAGATGTTGTTCTTAATACTGCAATGTTTTCCTGGAGCTAGACATTTTGTCACAGCATATGCTAAGGATATAAACGGGAAATAAAAATTTCTGAATTGAGATATTTGTGTTTTGGGTTCTGTTACATCTAAACTGCTAATGATGGCCCAGAAACACCCTCAAGCAGCAGATCCCTGATCACTCACTCAGGTTCTTTGTTTTCTGTGGATCATCCAAGAGGTGGAATTGGAGAGCTCCCAAAAAAAAAAGGAGGATGAATCAAATCGGCGCATCAAATTTAGCTTCCTCTACCTACACAGTCCTTTAAAAAAAACAATCTCAGACTGTTTAGTACCCTCAAATGCCCCCTCGTGCCAGTCCCTCACTCCTTTCTGTCCCCTCAGTTTTGTACTGTATAATCAATCCCTCTGGAAGGCTGCCATGGAGCCATCACGTTATCACAGATGCTCCGAAATTGTACAACTGTGCAATAAAATAATAAAAATAATAAAAAAGAAAAGAAAAAATAATAGTGCATTAGGGCAACATAACACAGCCTGGGGACCAGGGGATGGTGAAATCCAAAGCCAATCTACCTGGATGTGGACAATCTACCACAAAAGACAGATGGTGAAGATCCACTGTGATGCCCATCCACTCAACTTGCTGTTGGATCTCTCTAGGTGTTTGAAATTGGTACTGTTGAGAATGTGAGAAAAAAAAAATCAAGGTTGGTCTTCTGCTGATTTTTCATGGGAGGAAGTACTTTAATTCAGAAATTTTGTTTTGTAGCTTAATTCAGAAATTTTGTTTTGCCCTCATTCCTAGTTAAGAACATTTTTTTTATTTTTTTTTAAAGTAAAATCCTATCTTAAGCTCTTGAGAAGAAAAAGAAGTGTTTGTTTTCTGTAATGAAAGGTGTGGTAGGAGCCACTTGTGTCATCTTTGTGCCAGGGCAGTCAAGTGGCACATAGTGTTGATTAAGATAGAGCGCAGCTTTTCCTTTTCAGGGCTTCAGAGCCGTATGTGAGGTGTCATTTCTGGTGATGTTAATTTAAGAAAAGTATGTAATTGCAGATTTTAGGGAGAAAGAGAGTTTGTTGGTTTGTCTAGATTTTCTTTCTTCACTTCAACACAAGAATCAAATGGGTGAAGAACAGAAGATTGGCTGTAAAATCTAACATCTCTTGGCATATAATGGAGAAGTTTTCTTTCCAGTAACTTGAATGCATGGACAAGAGTGATTGTAGACTCTTGCTTGGATCACTGAGGCTCAACATTGGTGTTTTGGTTTGAAAAGACAGGTGTTTGCTAAGGAAGGCAGAAACTTCCCTTGACATGGAAAAATATAAACTACTCTCTTCCTTCTGAATTATTATAATCTTGAAATCCAGGGGCTCTCAGGCAAAGATATGGGAATAGGAATAACAGTTCTTCACTAACAAAATTAAAATCAAGATGAAGAAGTACAAAAAAAGAAAACCAACAAAAAACCAACCCACTGACAGAGTCAGAACACAGCCTGGCACCCTGTTGGGCAGGGTGTTGGTAGCAGTCCAGTTCAATGGTGGCTGCAATCCTCCTGGAGTGACAGATGTGGTTCTGTTGAAGCAATGATCCTGTAGAAGGATGAGTTTTCCTCTGAAGGTCCTGTGGTGTAGATGGGTCTGGTCTCTCTCTTCTGGGAATTCAGTGGACAGAGGCTGCTGTGGTGTTGCAAATCTCCAAAGATTCACAGATTGAGGTGCTTGGCTCCTCCCCTGGGTGGAGCATCTCCCAAAGGGATGATGTAATTTTATCAGTCCTGCAGTGAGGCTCAGTGGCCCATGAACAGAAGATATCCCCCAGGTATGAGGGCTGGGTCATGGAAGAGATAAAGAACACTGCCCCAGCTGGTTTCAACACAGTAATAGAATACAAACTTCTGGTTACATCTTTCATTGCAACCCAAGAGAGTTGGACATACTGGAACCTCACTGTCTTCATTTCTGTGCCCAACTTGAACCATCACTTCCATCTATTCTAATTCCTGTGGATGGTGAATCTTCCCATCCAATTCAAAATGTGTGGAAGGGGTCTTCATCATTTTGCATAGCTGCTCTGCTCTGGCCCTTAAAATACAAAAGTTATTAATAGAGGACACGTGTCAGTGCATATCTAAAGACTGGGAGAAGAGAATGAAAAAGATGAAAATAACATCAGCAGTGGTTTGGGCTACTGTGTGAATAATATTTAAAGAGCAAGGCTGAGAAAGAGTAAGGTTTGGGGAAGTCAGTGGTATATCTATAAAACTCAGTTTCCTTGGATGTTAGCCTGTCCATGGCCTTCAGGATTTTTAAGAACTTTTCAGTTTGCAAGTTCTACAGTAGAAAAAGAAAACAAGTGAACCATAAATAACTAAATATATGAGCTCTCCAGAAGACCACATATGACATTTTACTGTGGCAACAAATGTAATCCTACCTTTTTCCTGTTAAAACTTAAATAAGCCCTATTTCCTTACAAAATAAACTCACACACAGTAAACTGTAATCTTTACATCAAATAATTACAGGAAAACAGTTGCAGAAGGGGCACTGTCACAGTCACGTGCTTTACCTTTTTGTGCTGAGGAATGAGCTGTCCTGCTGCTCCTCAAGCTCCATTTGTACAGTTGCAATTTAAATGTACTTAAAATCTTGCTATTTTTCCTACTGAGGATTTTCTGCAGGGCCTCATGGCTGAACCACAGAATCATTGTTTTATCCTAGGATAATGCCTGCATTTCCAAGCAGACAACTTAACCACCTTCATTATATAATGCCAAACAATCAGACAATGGAAGCTAAGCCTGTTGTCAAATTGCATTTACAACTGACATTCTGTGAGATGTTGGAAGTTACTACATATATCTTCAGTGCATGTGGGAGTCATGACATTAAAAATGACATAAAACTTATTATGCAGACAGAAAATAAACATTTTTCTTCCCTTAAAGAATTTGAGATTGATGGATAATTACTTTGCTTGCCAAGGAGAGACTTCCATAATCAGTATAAATCATAAGGTCATTAAATCGGTAGGGCAATGAGGAATAAATCAATGCCCTGAAGATGACTTGTAATTGCTTGTTGCAGGATACATGGCTGAGTGATATTTTGTAAAGACCATACTGTGCATCTATTTAATTGTGTTGGATGTGTTTGCAAGTCTATAACAGAGCTAGCTGAGTAAGTCAAAGACCACCCACGTATGAACCAAATGACTTACGTGTCTGTGGGACACTCAGGAAAATCTGTACTTACTGCTCCAACTCACCTTTAGCAGGAAACTCCTGGGCTGAATTATAAAAGGATAGGAAGAGAAACAAAAGTTTGATGCAATTCTTTTTGTGTAATACTAAATCCAACGATATGGAGACAAAAAATGAAAGGCAGTCATAGCGACAGCGACACTATTTTGGAACATTCTGCATGTACATGCTCCATAATTGGATTTAAATGACCAGAAAGTGACAGTTCTCCCACAGGCAGCCAGGTCTTTTTTATGCCATAGTTAATAAATAGTTTGGAATCAAAATTGCAAGAAATTTGTAGTTCATGACCTTTTAATACTGTGGGTTTATAAATAATATATTCATCAAAATCAACTTAATTAACATGTGCATCTGCAAAAAGGCAGTAAATAACTATTCTAAAATTGAAGTAAATTGTGGTACAGGATTATCAGATGGCTTCAAATTCTAGAGAATTGCCTTGAGTCTGTTCCACAACCTGGGCAAAATAAACATGCATTTTAAATACATGCAATGCATTTTAATAACATGCAATAAAATACATTTATTCTATTGTTTTCCCTGTGTATTCTGGACTTTGTTGTTTTCAGTTAATATTTATATCAGTCAGGATTAACTCCACTCAAAATAATAGGATCATTCCAGATTTATATCAGTGTGGTTTTGTTTATCATGCCAGTTATCAGTGAAGTAAAATGTTCTATTAAATGTTGTTGCTCAATCAACATGCCTAGTTTCAAGAAAATGTATTTGTTTAGTATGGGTGACAATGATAAAGCACTTATATGACATTAGTGTATAATTCCTATTGTTTTCTGAGCTGTACAAATATGGAGGTCATGTACTTTACCTACAGATCTCTTTAAGATTACAAATGAAAGTAAAAGGCTTGGCATAGTGCAAACAAATGAGATAAAAAAAAAAATAAGTACAATTAATATACGTTTTGTTCATTGTGTGTTGTAGCTGAGGTTTTGGATTTTGTCTGTTTGGGGTTTTTTTTTTGCCTGGGAGGTGACATATGAGAAAGTGGAGACAGTAGGTGTGGCCAGATTAGCTGAAAATCCTGGAAAGGCATAAGAAGTGAGAACCACATATTAACCAGAAAGTAACTGAGAAGAGTAAAACAAGTCTGAAATGATTATTTACTCTGAATCCTACCATTTTATTGTTTGTTAACTGCCAATAAGGAGGCACAAAAGTGTTAGAGACTTTTCAGAGCACATATTGAAGCAGTTCACTATCTGCATGTTTCCATGGCTACTATCCAAGCATGGATTTCAAAGAGCAATGAATATGATAGCATTGAATATTCCAAACACTCTTCATTAAAAATTTGTATATTACCCCAGTCTTTACAGGGAGCCAATGCAAAAACTGCATCAGAACTCCAAGGCATACAGGCCATTGAAAATTGAGATTTATCATTCTGAAGGAGGCTGATCCTTCTAAAGATAAATTAGATGAGTAAAGCAGACATTTTATATTACACATTTGTCTAATGGTTTGATCCATTTAAAAATTTAATTTATGATTATATTTAATGTTAAGGCTTTTATGCCAAGCAAGTAAGAAAATAGCAAAATTGTTCCCAGTCTGTTAAACTGCAGATAAATCTATTTATCTGCTTTCAAATGGACTACTCAGCTATCTTGAGAACTTCATGGCTAACTCTGTTTCCCTGAATTATGTTCACTTAGCCTTTGGAAGAAAAAAATAAAAATCCCAATGTTTTGAATCATGTGATAACATAAGCAGTTATAAAATACACTGCAGTTTCAAACATGATCAGTTTTAGTATGGATACTTCACTCCAGAAGTCACAGACTTCAAGTCAAATTAATTAACGAACATAATAGAATGGTATTCTCTTTATTGCTTGATTATATTCTATTTTTTACTTCATCCTGTCTAAAACCTTTTCTGCATCTTGAATATTTCTTTTTTTTTTCCTGGTATATTTAATCAATTGTCCTTTTCTGTTATCCATGAGCAAGAATGAGAGAAGGAGTCCACGATTTTCTAAAAAGATGGAATTGATATATTTCTGCAGTGGTTTCTTAGAGGAGATGTTGGACCAGATTTTCAGGTGCAACACTTCAGTGCTGTTCCATCAAACCTGATTCTTTTAACATAAGCAAACAAAATATGTAGCCAGGAAGATGGTACTCAGGCAAGTGGAACAGAAATGGTCTACTGAGTCATATGAACTTTGAACTTTCTTGAATGCTTAAAAATAAACATATGGGAAAGAAAAAAGAGATTTAAAGATAGCAAGGCTTCAGCTGGCTAAACTAGAGCCATAGTATGTCCTGTGCTGTTCTGTTGCCACATCTCAATGCAGAGAAGGGATAAAGAAGTCTTGGAAGACTTTTCCAAATAATGTTCTTGAGTAGCTTACTTGGACTTGAGACCTGTCAAATATGTTTATGTTGTCACAGACAGAGAAATTATAAAAGAAAGGCCTCATAAAATCAGGCCTGCCCTGCTGAATTAAGAGCTGGCCTGTCACCTCTTCTGAGAGCAGCTAAGTACTTTGCAAGTTCCTGTGTGAAAACAATCTTGGTACGAGAGCGTCGTAAACAAACCATACTTGGGTGAAAGAAAACCTAGCACCTGTATAAACAATAAGATCTGTCTCATGAGAACCAGCAGAAAAAATATGTGTACTGACTAAAAATACGTACCAACCAATGAATTAAGTGTGACTGTATTGTCAGCCAGTAAGATCTGACACAGTGCCTTCTGATAATTCCATAAAATATGACCTATACGATAAAATTTCGGCTTTTTCTGCACGGAAAAATGGAGTCTCAGTTGATTTATTCCAATATGTACTGAGGAGAATATTCTCTTTTCAGCACCAGCAGTGGACATTTTTATTTCCACCTGCACTGTCTGAATACATAAGAGGAAGACCAGAGGGCAGTGAGGTGCCACAGGTTGGAAGTTGTACCTGATCTCGATGGTTGTGTGCTCCATGCTCCACAGGATAAAGAGCACCTGCTCCTCCTGTTAGGCATCTGGACCTGGCTGCTTGTGTTAAGGGCACAGAAGATTAGGTAACACTTTTGAGCCCCTGTGACTAAATGCCTTTGATAACAAATCAGATATTCAGACAGGAAAGTAGAGTGAAATTTCTGTTTCCTACAGTTCCGCGATAGCCCTATGCCATTCTTTTTTCACTTTCCACTTCAGCAATGGCCTGGTAAAGGCATTGCAAACACGGCAGATGCAGTGTTACCTGGAGAAAGAGATAGAAAGAGGAAAGCCAAAGCCATTTCTTATTTTATTTTGGGAATTAAAGTTGAGGATATGAGGTGTTTTCCCTTGGCCAGGGAGGCGGGGGGAAAGGAGGGGTAATGCCAGCTGCTCTGTTACTCATGAAAGCAAGATCTCACTAATTCGATGTTCTTCTCCACCTACATACAGAGAATAATCATCTCCTAAAAATATTTATATATCCATACTGATTTCAAATAGAGCACATGCTTCCAAAAATGTAATAAAGAGATGTATGTTCCAATAATGAAGGTTATAAAATATTTAAATACTTCCTCCGCTTCTTTCAAGAGGAAATGCCAAACAGCTAAGAGGAAGGAGATTCCAGCTTCTCTTGTTTTTAGTGTGAGGTTCTCATTCCCCTTTGATTTATCACTCTCTTCTCCCAGAATAAAAACCTATTACTATTTTGTGATGCATATCCTGATCCAAACTTCATACATATGCATTGCCATATGTTTCACACTTCATATGCTTTCCTTAGTTTCATTTCAGGTTCAACATCAACACTCTTTACCCATCATGCTTATATACACATACTTTGTTCATTTCACACATCTTCCTATGTTTGCAGAGTGGAACAGAGGAAGAAGTTGAATTCACTATATATATTCTGGGGAAGAAGAGACTCCAGCTCATATATGGGCTCTTCTATGTCATTCTTACACACCACTTACTTGAAAAGTATAGCATAAGGCATTCACTGACTGTATAAATCCAATCTAAACTCTATTGCTTGTGGAGGAGTAGAATTTCAGTGAAATTAAGAAAACAATATATTTAATATAAATTTTAAATTTTATGTAATTAATTTTTTTTAATTTTTTTTTTTTTTTTTGGTAAAGCCTCAAGATAAGAAATGGCAAACAGCTTTGGGTATTTATAGGTAGCATCACATAACAATTTTAGACACCCTGTCACCTAGTGGAATACCTGGTGTGGTTGAATGTTACGTTATCCTGGGGCCAGGTAAGGATCCCTAAGTAGGGATTCTCAGGAATCCCTTCCTGCCACAACCTAGAGTGAAGATGCTGCATGCAGGCTGCAGGGAGAGCCCTGCTTTAGCTCTGGATGCTCAAAACAAGGAACTTGGACACCTGTTGTAGACTCCAAAAAGTGTGTCATGTCTTCCCAGACAAGGTAGTCCCAGCAAGATAAAAGGAATCCTGTTTCCTGATGGGTGAGTGGCAAAGAGGATAGTACAGAAAGGAAATGCTTCAGGTGGGAGTGTGTGGGAAAGGCATGCTGTAATTTACTTGCCATGTGGGCATGGAGGAAATTTTTGTTGGTTTATTTTTCTTTTTTTTTGGTTTTTTTTCCCTCCAGCTGGAATGAGATAATATAGCAGCCTTTTTCCTGAACTCTGCTTTCTTTGAATGCCTTAACTGTGCCATTACAGCAGGTTAATGTACTTGAAACAGGTGGTGCAAATAGCAGTTCTTACAATGTTTAAATTTTAGAGTCTGCTCTTAGAATGCATAAGAGAATCAACAACTGGAGTTGTAAACCTCAGCAGTTCCAGATTTATAATAACATTAGGAATTCCACCAATATCTTTAGGATCTTACCTGGGAATAATATATACATTTATGGACAATGGTCCTTTTAATTTATTTTCTTCTTATCAATTTAGTCATGGCTGTAGATGTATTTGTGTTGTGGATGGAATATGTGGCCAGCAGGATTACAAAAGTGATTTCTCCCCTGTACTTGGTGAGGCTCACCCTGAGTCTTGAGGAGAGCTGGAGGCAACAGAGAGAAAGGCAACAGAGCTGGGAAAGGGGTAAGTACCTATGAGGAGGAGCTGAGGGAGCTGGGGTTGTTTAACTTGGAGAAGAGGAGGCTCAGGGTTGACTTTAAAATTCTCTGCTATGACCTGAGAGGAGGCTGCAGCGTGATGTGGTTTGACCTTCCAGAGGACACAGCCTCAAGCTGCACCAGGGGAGGTTCAGGCCTGACATTACAAGGAATTTCTTCATAGAAAGAGTTATTAAACATTGGAATGGGCTGCCCAGGGAGGCAGTGGAGCCACCATCCCTGCAGGTGCTCAGGAAAAGACTGGATGTGGCATTTAATGCCATGGTCTAGTTGGCATTGCCAGCTAGGTCAGTCAAAAGTTGGACTTGATGATCTCAGAGGTCTTTTCCACCCTAATTGATTCTATGATTTGGTGATTCTGTTTTACATGGGCAAATTGACTTTTGGACCTATTAAGATATTGACAAATGAACTTTTTAGATCCATTTAGCTATTAATCTAATGATTTTAGATGACTCATAATGAACTCAATGTTCTTCAATATGGGGTAGCTAAACAAAAATTTACTTGGGTAGTAATTCTGTACCTGAGAAAATGCAGACCTGTTAGTTTGAGGGGCACACACAATTTAAATATTTACTTTACTGGCCCTGTTCAAATATACTTCATTTTTGACTCTGTTTTGCAGTACTATTTCAGCAAGTGTGAAAAGGAGATAAACTACAAGACATGAATTAATTCAGTGAGTTGAGTGCTTACCTGGAAAGTGGCATACCTGAGTTCATCTCCCTTCTCCAAATCACAAGCAGAATTTGGGGAAGGAAATAAGAATAAAGTGCTATATTGGCTATGGGTACATTTGTCTCAGAAGAATTCTGTTCCTACGTCACTCTCTTGAGCACTCAGGGCAACAAATCTCAGGATAAAGGTGTGAAGCATTGCTTTAGAATGCTGCAACACCAGCCTTTGTCAGGGGGTGCACCTCACTTGATCTTTACCCTTTCAGAACCCCAAATATCAGAGGAAACAACCATTCATTTGATATTTATACAGATAAGAATACAGCTTTATTCTCATTTGACATTTAAATACAGTTTCATTATGGTTTTTCAGATAAATGTCAAACGAAAGTTTTCCAAATCTGACATTTTTTAATAGTATGCCTAAAAATGTTGCAATCAAATGAAGGACTGTGATTCATGTGGCACTTAGCATGGTCTGCCTGTCTTCTACACACAAATTGAAGGCTAATTCAAGCTAAACAGAGATCAGCATGGTAGCCTTTAACCAAAAAGGAGAACAAGAGAGTTCTCTGTGGAATTAATCATGCTGAAGCAAATATCCCCCTAATTTTCAGATAATAAAAAGTCTAAGTCTTGCTATCAAAGAGGCAAATAACTATTCTATCTCTGTCAGTCTCCAAGATTCTCTAACTGGGTTCTTCTAGTCATGTCACACATGGGTGCTTGAATATTTAATTAAGGATCTTCTTGTTTGTAGATGCTTGGCATTACACAGGATTTTGACTGAGCAGAGTGATACCACAACATACCAAAATCATAATACACGAGCAAATTATTCTTCATAGAACACAGGAATTTGCAGCAGATAGTTGAACCACAAGTGGTTTTTGACATGTATATACCTTCTCACAAATGTGAGTGCTGACTCTCACTCTTGATTAACTCACACAGAAACGTTCACACAGCCCATTCCACTCAGCTGAAACAAGACTCTGGAGCTAAGTTCAGGTTCCCTGACTGCTATGGTCAGTCACTCCTTCCATTTTTCCCTCAGCTCCATGAGCATATCACCTTCTTCCATATCCCCTGAGTCATCTCCTTTGTAGGGGTTTATCAGTTATAATTTATCATTTATATAAATATAAATTTATAATTATATAAATTTATAATTTATCAATTATAAACTAGTCACAGACCAATACTTTCCTAGAGCTGAGAGAATGGGTATATATAAGAAAATAAAAAACAGTAACAGCAAATCAAAACCATAGTGACTCTGTATATAAGCAAATAAACAACGATCTTCCAGAGATTCTTAACCATTTGCCTAATAGATTAAATTAAATTTTCTCTTCCAAAAAAGTTCACTTGACATCAAATAGAGAGTTGTTCTTGAGTTGCACAAGCAAAGCAAGATGATATGTCATTGAGATTACTTCAGAAGAAGAGATTGTCAAAGACATATTTGATTTCTGACAGCATTTCTTCAATATTTTTGAAATCTCCTGTTGGCAGTACATTGTCCTTACAAGACCTTGAAAGGATGTGAGTAAATACTGACAAGTTTGTGGATTTATCAATAAGTTACTTTGCAATGTATTTTACAGTGATGCAAGCCCTTTGAAAAAGATTCAGTGAGATTTTATTGCCTTATATTCCTGTGCTCTGTTACAGGAAAAAGGGATTTAACCCTGCATTTCTTCAGATAGATACATTTTTTTTGCTGCACTCAAATTTACTGCCTAATTATTAATAGAACTAAAGATGTTCTATTTTTTAGACTGTTACTTGTGCTGCTACTAAAAGTTACTGGCCAGCAAGATGCTACCACTGACTTTTGACTTATATAGATCTATAATAAGGGATCATTAATAAAAAGATACACTAAATTTACATGGACATTTTATATTTTGTATTATATATATTATAGATATGCTGTGATTTGATATGATATGATTTGATATATATTATACATTATACATTATACATTATACATTATATATTATACATTATATATTACATATTATATATTATATATTATATATTATATATTATATATTATATATTATACATTATATATTATATATTATATATTATATATTATATATTATATATTATATATTATATATTATATTTTATATTTTATATTTTATATAATATATATTATATAATATATATTATATATTGTATATTATATATTGTATATTATATATTATATGTTATGTATTATGTATTACGTATTATGTATTATGTATTATATATTATGTATTACATATTATATTTCTATTTAATATGTTTATATTTATATTTATATTTATATTTATATTTATATTTATATTTATATTTATATTTTATGTATTGTCTGCAGTGAGTTATGCTCAAGAAAATCAGAGGGCTCTAGTATATTTCAGCTTTATAAAGAAGGGTTTAACAAGCACCTTTACACTTTTAGGTGAACTACAAGAATTTGAGGCACAGGGCCTTGGTATGAACTGCAAGTTTCCCAAGGAAAGCGGTGCAGAAGCAAGCTGCCCCTTGTTCTCCTCTTTTGGCTCTGTTCTTTTGGCAGTCTTAGGGAGGGACTGGAACAATTTGTTTCTAGTTTAGAGGCTTATCAGTAAATGCCATTAACAAAACAATCCCTTGGAGCAAGGAGTTATGAGAGAGAACAAAGGAATGAACCATCAGGAATGCTGCTGGAACAGACTGTGAATGCATAGTCTGAATAGGAGACAGAGAAAGGGACTTGGAAATATGCAGATGCAGATATATTTCTCTTTTCTTGCCAATTACCTTCAGCTCAAGCAGCTATGAAGCAGTATGGAATACCCTCAAGTAAAATTTGCCATGGAGAGTGGTTTGACATGTACAATTACAATAGGGAGTAATTCAGCTGTGTCTCTTTGTTCCTCCTCTTTTCTTACCCATAACAATGTAGTTTGTAATAATAGAAAGACATTTTGCTCATTTGTGACAAAGACACTTATTATGTAGAATTTAATTTATAATTTTAGTTACGAGATTCAATTAATATTGTGAGCTCTAGACGTGTATTTTCAATAGCAATGTGTGTTCCTTGTGAAATATTGTACTGAACCTCTGCTGATCATTGAAATCAAGCATAAAGAGTTATCACAGTTTTTATCTCATGGGGCATTTGTTCTGGGAGCAGAGAAGAAGGGGTGTGGAGTTTCTAGCACTGTTTAACTCCATTCCATCCATGTCATCACTGGGGCAAGGTTTTGGCAGGAAAGGGCCAGCACCAGAAATGGGAGAATTTCTGGTCAAAAAGTCAAACCCAGCCAGGCACGCCCAGACAGAGCCAACCCCAAAATGGGCTGGTTTATCCTGGTTCTTTGCTCTTTTCCAGATTTAGGGGAAGCATCAGGCTGAGAGGGTTCTCCTCACCCTACTGCCTTTAGTCTATTGCTATTTCTAGTAATAACAAATAAATATTCATTATTTGGTTCCCCATGGTTAATGAGACCCCACAGCCCTCTCTCTTTTGTGTGCTTTTTGCTGTGTTTTTTTGTGATTGTGGTGAATTGTTACTCCAATTTATAATCTCTCCTTACTGTTCCTTCATTATCAGAAGGGGAGGGGGTGAAGGGAACATCTTGAGCAGGGTGTAGTTTTCCAGGTGGGTTTTTTATTCTATTTCCAGAGCATTTTATTCAACACCCATACCATCCTTACCATTTGAAGCTGGTCTTTAGGGTCATATACTCACCCTTGTTCCCCAGAAGAGAAAACTGAAATCAGAATTAGACTGTTTGTTTGTGAAATAAGAATATACTTAAAAAAAAATCCTTATTCTTTAAATCATGAGTTTGTGGATGACTCACAGAGCATTTTAAGATAGGCAAAATTCCTATATTGGCATTTGTATTTTGCTCATGGAAAGGAGTTTCACCCATCAAGAATTTTTAATCCTTTTGGGTGATCTTTGCAGCATTGGAGATGTGAGCAAGCATAATGTTTAAAGGCAGAAAGAAAATCTGTATAGTGAGGACCCTCCAGCATTTTGATGTGTGTGCAGATGAATAATGGCAAGGTAGACAGGAGGACAAGAAAAATGGTAGAATGTGGAATTATGAAGCTGAGTAACTCCATATTTTCCAGCTGGTTCCTCTTGGATATTTTTTTTTTCTTGAAGCTGTGGAAGATAAGAGATGCAAACAAACCTTAAACCCGTTCTTTCTTATTATTTACCCCAAAATAAATGAAAATGTGTCTTACCATTAAAGACTAATGACCAGGACAGAAGTCTGTCACCATTCCTGTACAAAATATTCCTAGGGTGGCCTCAGTATGGCACCACAAAAAAATAACCCAAAACCAGATATGCCAAAAAATATATTTTTTTCTTATTTTTAGGTGTAGAGTTCTAAACTAGATAGAAAGGTTTGTCTGAGATTTGTCAGCCATGAGAAGTGTATGAAAAAGACACAACTTGAAATTAAGTCTTGATCAGGGTTAGTTATTGGACTTTTTTAATTCCCAGAGCATCCATAGGACAACCCTGAGGACACAATAATAAAATTGAAACCTCAGTAAAACTACTGGGCCTGATTTTCTTTACAAACAGGACTTGTAGATGTCTTAGATAGAATGTGCATTACTGAGCAAGATATTTAATTATTTGTCCTTAAATGTGTGGAATTTTTATTCCTCTTTAGTTATTTTTTTCATTTATTAGTCACAAAAAAAACCAAAAAACATCCAAATATCCCTTATATGTTATATTTTCTTGAATTTTATTCATAATCTATCCCTATACAAAGAATCATCTTAACATGGATTTGAACAAATTAGTTCAAAAACGTGTACTTTGAATGAGTTTGTAAGAGAATGTACAAAATCCTCTTCAAAACACCCCTTTCAAAAATCAGATGGGCCAGAAAGAAAGGAATGGCCATTGCCACGCTTGGAATTTTATTGCATGTCTGGACCAGGTTTGCCTTCTCACCATGAAAATGAAATTCACATCTGCTTAAGTTTTTTTTTAGCAGTTTATACTCCCCACTACTGAAATTAGAAACAGGTGCCAGTTAAATGAGAGGCAACATAAAAAAAAACAAAACCCTACGCAATATGTTTTCCATATGATGAGTGAAGTGTAAAAAAGAGAAGAAAAAGGTTATTTCAAGTCATACAATCTCAACTGAAATGCAATTTCAGAGAGTAAAAAAATCTAAGTTTAGAAAAATAAAAAATCATGTATATAAGACAGTACCTTTAACATGTTTCAGTACCTTTAATGTGTTTGCATCTTGCACGTGAGGACCTGAAAGGACCAGCTAATTCCTTTCTCCTAAAAAGCTCCAAAATATCAGGCTGGGTAGGAGACAATCTATATAACATGTCATTCATTTTAAGGCTGGGCTGGAATAATAAAACCTTAATTTTTTTTTACACTAGGAAAGAGCCAGTTTTGCAGCCATAATGAGAGGGAAATGGGGCTGTCAAAGCAGAAATAACAAATAGAGCATTTGATATTTCTTTGCTTTCCAATGTATTCTTGAAAGTCACAGCCTGGCTTCAAATGTCTTCAAATCTACAGGAATAAGTTTGTGGAACCCCAACATATGAACTTCAGGTTTTACATACTTTCAAAGATTTTAATATATATATAAATATATATATTTAATATCTATCTATCTATCTATCTATCTATCTATCTATCTATCTATCTATCTATCTAATCTCTTTATCTCTATATCCCCTTTTATTTTTTTCAAGGTCTTCTTTTCAAGTGATTGAAGTCAACACTAAATTTAGGAATATCAAAGAGGTCATAACATAGAACTAAATAAATGCAGAGAGATTTTGAAATATCTGAGTATTATAAGGTGATAAACTGCTGTAACTTTTTAAGTATAAAGATGTAAATCTTTAGAAAATATAAAAATTAAAGTTGCAGTCCTCTTTGATCCCATAGAAATCAGAATCACATAATTTGTTAAGGCTTCCAAACTCTAAAAGTAACCTAATATTACAAGAAAAAAATATGAATTTACTACATGGAAATCGCATTTAATGGAAATAGACTGACTCCTAATTGCCCATTGCAAATGAACACTAGAAATTGAATTTATTTTGTCATATTACAATCTAAATACTGTACTTCTGTATTGCTTTTGATAAAATTTATTAAAAATGAAAATTTATTAAAAAAATAAAAAGTATTGAAGAAGACTATATTTATTTTTTCATAATATTTTAAATAGTATTATACTATTAATATTTCTGGTTTGTGTCCAAGAATGTTAGACAGCATAATGTTTTAAATAACTACTGAAGCAATTAAAATTGTTTTATCAAAGAAACTCCTAGCTCCATTAAATTAACCTAAACTTGAAAGAAAATTTTATTCTCTATAAGTGAACTGTTTTAAGTGCTCAGGAAGCTTCTAGAGATAAAAAGCTTTTATATGATACCAATGTATCTGCAAATAAACAGTGCTGACTTTGATTTTTAGCAACCCAGGTAAAGTTTGTTTTCATTATGTAAGTTGAAAAGATGCGGAACACTTTTTGCTCCAGAAATTTTCTAATATTCTTTTATACTGTTTATACCAGGAATAGAGAATTCCTCCTATATTATTCCTGTTCTACAAGTCAAATATTCTTGTAGAACACAGAATGTCTCATACTGGGTAAATCAAATTACTTTTTTTCACTTGAACTTGGAAAACCATTTTGTATTTATGGTCTTTTATTGGACTCTCCTTCACAAACATGGTCCAAACCCTGCACATTCAGGTGTAAAGTGCCTACAATTTTCACATGTCAGAGAGTGGGAGTGGATTTTAACTCATTTATTTAGCAATATTACAATAGCAGGTGTCTGGGACATGCTCCTGGCAGTGGCAGCCTTGGATTTTTATCCTTGCTTTCATTTTCTCTCCAGTGCAAAAGGAATCCACAAAGAGCAACACACAGCACAGTCAAAGTTTGTTTCCTTCCACATTTGCTGAGACACAATGGGCATCTTGTGATCTTTGATCCTTAGGAGTTGAAGGACTTCCTGCAGTTGGTATCAGCAATAAGCAAAGAGTTTGCACATGGGCATCTAAATTCTCATTTATGTCCTGGACAGGTAAGGCATTTACCAAATTTGCCCTAAATACCTAGATAATGTGTGTAAAATTTGAATTTAACAGGGCTGGGAGACAGGGAAGAGTAAAATAAAAAAAAATAGAAATTTATTTCAGGGTCAGGAAGCATCAGGGACAGGGCAGACTGTACCAAGATCTTTCCTGACAAATCAAAAAAAACTATTGTATTCAAGCCAAAACATATGGTGCAAGAAAGAGGAGGTGCTTCTTGTAAGTATAAAGAGGCACTGTTGTTGAATTTAAGGAGCAGCAGTAGATGGGATAAGAATTAAAATGACTTTTCCTCTCATAATTTAACAAATATTTGTGATAATTCCTTCTCAGAGCAAGAGGGTTGATTGGAAGAACACAGTGCTCAGTATTTCTTAAGAATAATTCCATTTTTTCCTAGTCTGAACACGTGCTTGATGTTGCTATTTTGGCATAAAGGAAGGTATAGCTCATGTTCCAGTCTGTGATTTTTGGTTAACAGAGTTGTGAATCTTGTGACAAGCAGCAGCAGCAGTCTTCAAACTGCCCAAATGAGAGTTTCCATCACTTATTCAACATTCTTAATTATCTTCCCTAGGTTCTGCAAACAGTACCACAGCATATGACTGAATGTGAAGATAAGAGATTTATTTAAAGAGGTTTATTTAAAGGAATTTGGCTGCAAAACAGCGATACTATTCTCCCAAATCTGTTTCCTATTACATTTTATTGTGCTTTGCCTTTCAGCATATGGATTTTGCTGACATCTTAAGGAACACACAATTATGTTTTTTAGGCATATGATGAGGTAGTTTCATTGATGATGGGATATTTTGAAATTTAGGTCTCAAAGACTTTCATAAAATCCAATGCATGTTATTTTTCTGGAATGTATGAAATTAAAAACACTTTGACCTGAAATGATCTCCACATTTGTGTTAAAATTTTTCACTTTGTGTATAGAAATTTAACAGCAGTTTTTATATTTTCAAATTAATAAATTTTTCAAGTAATTGAAATAAAAGATAAATAAACAATAAAAAATTCAAATTAAAAATGGTTTTAAAAAGAATTTTAATATTATTTGATATTTCAGCATATTAAAATAAAAAGATAGGTGAAATTTAGACTTCTTTAACTGCATATTTTTGTGATGCCATTTGTGAAAGAATGTAAACTTTTGAGAAGACATCTGCAAACCCCAAACCTCATAAAATTTGCTGCACATTTCACTTGCTGATGCAGAATCATGGAAGAGAAACACAGAAAAAAGAAAAAAATCACATCCCTCCTATAAAGAACCAAATGCATTTTTAAGTCATTGTGGGAAAGTTTGCAATTTACTGCCACTCTCACTCAATATAGGATTGAACTTTTCTTAAAGTTTTGCATTAATCTTGATCATCACATTCAATCTGTTGCTCATGCTCTTTTCTGTTACTCTGTATTACTTTGGTTTTTGCTTTGTTTTTTTTTTCCCAGAAGAACTTTAGCAGTAAATGCAATGTTTTCAATCCCTCAAATATAAAAAGTAAAAAATAAAAATATGTATATCATATATAAATATATTACATATATATATTTATAAATATATTTTATATATATTTTATATATATTATATAAATATAGATATAATATAGATAAAGATATTGATATAAATATATAGATATAGATATAGATATAGATTAGATATAGATATAGATATAGATATAGATATAGATATAGATATAAATATAAATATAAATATAAATATAAATATAAATATAAATATAAATATAAATATAAATATAGATATAAATATAATATAAATATAATATAAATATAAATATAAATATAAATATAAATATAAATATAAATATAAATATAAATATAAATATAAAAATAAATAAATTAAATAAATATATAAATAAATATATAAATAAAAATACATATATGAAATATATAAAATTATAGGAATTTCCTGAGCTGAGCCCCTGGTTTGTCACTTCTGGGGAAGACATTTCAGATGGGTTTGTGACAGGAGTTCAGCAGGGCTCTCCATGAGCCAGGAGGGAATAAAAAGTCCATTTCCTTGGGAATATTATTCTTTCCTGCAATATCCCTTGAGAGAATTTCCACTTTTCATCCCCAGCTCTAATGAACGCAGCCGTGACGTGAGAGAAAGGTTTCAGTGATGCAGGCAGGGCACAGGAGGGGCAGAGAGACAGGACTGAGAGAAAGTTATTGTGTAATTCACCCTGGAGCTTGACACAAGCCAGAAGATATGGGGCAAAAAATGTCAAATTTATTTAAGTGTATCCATTTGGAGAAATTCCCAGCTCCAAGACTGGCATATTAGAGCAAATTCTATATGCACAATGGGGAATAATATCCACCAGGTAGTGATTTCTTCATCTTAATTTTTAGTGTATTATGTGGGTTTTTGTTTTTTTTTTCCCTTTGGTTGAAGCTCTTTTTTTATTTACTGCATATATACTGAAATATGTGTGTACTACCTAATATGCTGTTTCTCTCAAAACAGTAATTTAAGATGAATCTCATTAAGCCCTTTCTTCCTGAGCAGATAAACAAAGTGCTAATGTATTTTTAATGAGGTAAGGTGATTTCTTGCTGTGAAAATGGGCCTAGACCTGTAAAAACACCATTTTCTTCCTACCCAATGAGGATAATGATGAGTTTTTATCAATGTATCATTGTCCTATTTGCTGCTGAGACTGACCTAGTGAGCTACATATAAGAGCTAGGGACTCCTCTGCCAATAAAAAATTCATTATTGCCCTTCTGAAATTGAATTGTTTCATTGTTTGAATTGCTATAAAGCCATCATCATAAATTTCCACAATCTTGTTTGAATTACAGATTACAGTTCTGTCATGTTTCTTTATTTTTTTTTTCTTTTTTCTTTTTTTTCTTTAGGTTTCCCAACTATTTTTGCTGGTCCCATTCAAGGTGATGCCCACCAGAACTGGGGGACATTTATTTTTAGGGGTTTTTACTGTTCTCTGAATAATTTCTCATGGTTGGAAAAAAATCTGACTCTTTCTTTCGAAAAAAAACTTAATTTTTCATGTTGAAGAAGCTTCTTAGGTAATATAGAATCTCTCATTTAACAATTTTATTTCTCAAAAATAATAATAATAAAAAATTGTTTTTGAGGGAAGCTGGAAAGGATTAAAAAGGAACATGAGGAGTGTTTCTCAAAGCACAGAATCACGGTATTTTTAGAAAATAAACCCAGAAAGGAGACTGAAAAAAATAGGTGAAATGTAAATTCTGAAATACAGAAATTTTTCCCACAACTGATTGAAAACAAAACAAAACAATTAAAAAAAAGACAGGAAGTAAATTGTGCTCTTCACAAATCCTTCAGAACCTCTTTAGTATCACTTAACATAGAGCACTCTGGGCACCTTGGGAAATTTCTGTTATAATTTTTATATTTGGTCTCTTCAGATTGTGTTCAAATAAGACAATGACAAAAAAAAATTCATGATTTTGTGTGTTTTTACATTACACTGAGGTATTTCAAGTTTTATTCCATGAATTAATTAAATTACTTTCTGACATTTATATATTATTATTACAATAATTCTTAACATTTTGGGTTTGGCTTTTGTTTCTTTTTTCCATTTTAATGATGGTAACAGGTATGACAGACCTGTTGCAAATTTGTTTTATAATTTGTCTGTGGGAGCTATTTTGTCTTTTACATTAAATAAATTCCACGTGTTTCTTATCAGCTTCCTAATTTTTGATTTATAATAGTCATTGGATTATTGCTTATACCTAAATTTGGCAAAACTCTAAAGTACAGAGCTGCCTGATTTTATGCAAGGCATTTGAGAAATTCAAATTTATGTCAAATCTCTGCTTTTGGGTACAGCCATAATGTAAGCAGAAACTTTAGAGGAAAAGATATACTTTTACCAATAAGCATTGAAATTAATATCTAAATTGTTAATGTGTGTTGCAAACAGAATGGACTGAGACAACCTTGGAAATCATTTTCCTTTCATTTCCTATTTGTAATAAAACTGTGTCCATAAAATAATTATTGACTCCAAATTGAACTTCAATAAGTTGTGAGAGTATTTTGTGAATTATTGGCGCTGGGTTTTTTTCCACTTAGGACTTCTTGTGGAAACACACATATCTTTATAAATAGCTGAGGAAAAATTATTACTTCATTGGTAATAACAAATACTGATCTAAGTGTGCAGATTCTAGACAAAGAACATTTTTAGGAGTATTTAATTTCAATGAATGGACATTAGTTTTGAAGAAAATTGAGCAGTGCCATCTTTTGTTGGAAGAGACTCACTGCAGCTCTCAAGTGTCAGAATATTTGGACCTGTTTTGATTTGTGCACATAAAATTTCAGTCAGTTTTGTTTATCACTAATAGGACAGCACAAAAGAGAATATTTGCTGTATTTGGTGAATTTTTGCTGAGGGAGAAGACTTTAAGAATGATCATTTTTACAAATAAAAGTCAGGACCTGGTGTTATACTATACAGATATCCTTCAATAAATGAAAACATTCAGGTCAAATCCATAAGAATAAGTTATGTCTTTTTTATAATAAAGACAATATATTTGTGTTTACTGTAGCTGATGTTTCTAAGAAAGGGAAAAATAATGCCTGTAACATTTATTGCTGTTGAATCACACTTTTCTGAGAAGAGAGATCAAATCCAGGGTGGTCAGAAGGTCTTTGCTTTTTGTTGTGTAGCTCAGGGAGGAAAAAGTAAAATAAAAAACATCAGGTAAAGAACATAAAAACACAGGGAGATTTTCATCTCTGATTTTGCTCCTTGAGTATGATGGTGAATTAGCAGGGACTGGTGCTTTAGGAGCAAAGCAGTTTTTAAGAAGTAGCTCCTTGAAATTTCACAGTGCCTGTCAAAACTGGGAGTTATGTTTTTTTCAGAATGGCTAATCAATTTTTCATTTTCTGAAGTGTAAAGACATGCCAGATCCATACCTAATATTTTGCATCTATTTTTTGAAATTTTTACTCTTTTGTGATACTCCCTTGAGCTCTTTCTGTAACTTTTGTAACTGGTCAAATCAGGACTCCTAAATCTGGATTTGACTGCCAGCCTTTTGCTGAAAATGAGCTGTAGATTACTCTGGAGTTTGATGTCAGTACCTCAGTAGGAGTCAAAAAGAAGAATAGGAAAAACTTGTATATTTACATAATATATAAAATGGATTTGTAGTACATACACTGCCCTACACCAATTTTTCCTTCCCACCACACAGTAAATTCCCACGTGGAAGTGCAAGATGATGGAAAACACTTATGGGAGGAGAGGGAAAACAGGGAATATTCCAGAACTGGGAAGAACCCACCTTAAATAAGAGTGCTAGGCACAAACCCCCCTTTCATGTGAATATCCCTGTATACAATTGTTTTTCCTGAGCTGGTGGAATTGCCACCAGTCATCATAAAGTGCAGTAGGAAGCAGGAAACTTGAGTCATCCTCTGCATCTGTGGCTGTAAAAACTTCTGTATATTCTCCATTCAGATGGACATACCTGAAATGACAGCCACGATATTCTTGCTCTATCCAAGCCCCAGATGATCTAAGATTAATAGACAGTCCTTTTCTTCCCTCCCCCCAGGAATACCCAAATCTTTACTACAAATGTGTCACTTCTTCACAAACAAAATTGTATCATAAACCACTATCAATACTTTAATATAAAATGTATTTTCCCTTGGTGTCTCTGAATTCACTCTCTGACTTAGAGTTCTTGACAAGCATTGTTGAATCTGATTTATTTAGTTCTTTAGAAATGGTCCACTTCCTTTAAAAAGGATAGAATCAAACAATTATTTTTATTTATATTTATGCGTATATTATGGAAATGATCCATAATTTATAAGACAAATAACAAACACTATAAGACATTTGTCCTTTTATCTGTCAAGGCCCCAAATTTAGTGATATTCCAGTAGCTTGCATGAAGGAGCTTTGGAAAATGCATTGTTTTCTATATAGCTCATCTTGTTAAAAAAAATAAGTCTTGTAAAAATTGTATTAGAGGTATGATATTTAGATAACATAAAGGTTCTCATAAGACTTAGACATATTATTCTTGCTTATTTCAAAATTCAAAATTCAATTTGTGGATTAAAAATCTCTCCCTCCGATTAATTTTGATGAGAAATAATTACATTAAATGTGTTAATAAATATTTAAAACATTAATATGTCCAATCAATGACATTGTCATGTAGTTTTTATTCTTGGTTTTCCCAGCAGGCTTTGCTGATGACTGTTTCACAATCTCAAAAACTCAGCTGCACAAGATTTCATTTGGTTGTAGGAATAAAAACTGTACTCCAACAGCAAAATGTTAATGAGCACATTCCTATCAATCTCTGTGTCTTTTATAGACCCAACTTGTTCACAAGGTTTCACATGAAAATTATTAATAATTTTATTTAATTCCATGTCCTCAGCTTTCCAGGATATACAAGCACTGAATTTGGAAATACCTGAATGCCACTTACTTAAATCTTCTTTATACTTAGATTTATACTATAAATCTTCTTTCATCTCTCATAGGTTTGGCCACATCAAAGCTTTCATCAATATTAGTACAACCACACATCAACAGATGTTTGTAAATGCTCAAATGCCCTGATTATTGTTCTTCTTTTTTACTGGAATAAACTTATTGGAGGTAGAATTTAATTCACTCAGACTTTCCAAACAATTTCTGCATAAAATAGGATGGCAGTGTTGGTGGTCTTTAACTTAATAATATAAACACATTTGAGTGATGTAGGAAAAGTATTTTTGTCCACAGTCAGTTGTCAAATAAACACTGTCAAATAACCGATAAAAACTGAAAGCAAGTTTGTGCAATGAATTTCCTTTGCAGAGCAGGAAGAGTTATTTTCCTCTTCTGTAAAATAATAAAAGTTCTAGGGGGAGAAAGATAAAATAAGAGCATGGTAAGAGCAGGGACTCCTCAAAAGTAATGCACAGTTTTGGGTGAAAATGGTGATGCCTTTCCTGCTAAAGTGAGTGACAGTGGGCACTGCCCTGTTTGCATTTGTTGCTCTCAGATTGGTTTTTCATGCAATAAAATTTACATCACAGTTCCCAGCTGTAGTTTCTTAAAATTTTCCATAGTAAAATCTTAAAGTAAGGGCATGTTTTGGGCATTTTTTAATTTTTGTTTTAGTGGTAAAGCCCCCTGATTTTTGACATTTTATATGATGAGATGTTTATGAGCAAAGCAAAACCATCCTTATAACAGCAGATATATAAAAAAGCAGTAAAATCAATGAAAAAAGAAAATACTATAAATCTCTTTTTCAACAATTCTAATACAATTCCTTTCAAGACTAGAATTTTTCAAGCTATTCCTCCATATCCTGCAGAATGGCAGTAAGGCAGCCATCTTCTGCTGGAAGGGAAATTACTACATTTTAGAAGCCAAGGATATCTTAGTGTGCTTCTAGATCATTCATGATCTTTCACTTTCCTCACTAAGTTCTTTTTCCCAAGTAATTAGTTGGTATCTACTTACATGCAGTAGACTAACCTCTGTCTCACTCACCCATGCCTCATTTCCTCATTTAATGCTCTTTTCAGACTTGTTATTTATTTTCTTTAATATTACACTTCCAGCTCTATAGCCAGATGAGTCACACTCACTGCCATCCACAACAGCACTCTCCAAGGCCTGGGAAACAATAAAGTAATTTATAAAAGCTTTTCCACTGGAGTTATATACAGAGAATCTAACCTTTATTTTAGTGGCACTTGAATTATGATGAAATTTCAATCAGAAAAGATTATTCATTTTAAGAAATAGAATAACATAATGTATGTTATACTATTAAAAAAAAGAAATGAACCCACAACTCCACAACACAGCAGCATAATGGTGTGAGACACAGAAGCTTATAATCCCAAACTCTTCTTCATTCAGAAACAGAAAAAAAAATAAAATAGACTGAAAATATCAGAACTTTTTCCTTCCTTGCATAGAAAAGGGGAGATTAAATTCTTGGAAATTTCTTCATTAAATACAGGATGACTGGCTTATTTCATTACAACAGGAGAGCATTTCAAAATATTGTCTCTCTGCATACTGTTCCCTGTTCAGCTATCATTATTCCACCTACATTTATTGCATTTTTCAATTAGAATTTGAGATAAGAAAGTAATTGTAACCTTCCTGAAAGTGACATCGACAGAGACACACAAAAAAAAGTGTGTGGGATAAAAGAGAGGGGTTCTCTCCAACATTGCTTCCAAAAGACACAAAAAATGTTGCTAGCCAAGAAAGAAGATATGCAGAACTCAAATAAAGGAGAATATATTTACCTGTAAGAAAGGGGAACTCCTGCACTTTTTCCATGAAGGGAAGTACCATTGTTTCAATATAGAAACATGACTTGTCAAGGCATAGTACATTCCTTTTTCTGTCATTTAACCACAAGTTTCAGTGCATTGATAAAGAAAGGAATGTGCTGAATGAGGTGATGGAAGAATTGTCATTAATGTTTATGGTGAATTGCTCCATTGGCTTCCACTGGAGTTAACACTGGACATCCAAATACAAACACTCTACTTACATCACTGAAAGTAAAACAAGCAAGTTTTGAGCTTCTGACCTCCTGTTATCTTTAAAAACCCTCTGCTGAAGACATTTAGTCAAATCTTCAATGAAGTCAGAATGTGCACTGCCATTTCCAAAGTGGCAGTGCCATTTCCACAGGCATCATGGTCTGGCATTTTTGCCTCTCCCAACCTATGAAGCATAGGATGAGCAGTTCTGGTTATGTTTGTCTATGTGACAATGACACAACAAATCACAACAACAGCATTCCCATATTAAGGAAGGTATCTCTTAACTTTTTAGGAAAATAAAAATTACTTAACAACATGTAGATTCAGAATTCAGAGTCTAATGTTGCTCATTAATTCCGTTAACTTCTGTTTAAAATGAGAAATAAAAATTTCAACAGACATGTACTGCTGAAATGGAAAAAATACTATTTTTTTTTTTGTTTAATTTGTTTTTAAAAAACAAACGAACAAATCTATAAAATTTACTTTATGTGGTATAGAAGCTGGAAATGGAATTCAGGAACTAGACTCCTACATTTCTAATCTGAAGATCAGAACACATATAAAATGAGATTATTTTGTAAGAGAAAAAAGAAGACTAGTTAAGCAACACAAAACCACAAAGAATTACAATCAGATTTTTGTCCATGTGAAGATCATTCCATTCACATTTAAGGAATATTTTCTTCCTTCAGTATTAAACTGGTGTTACTTACAAATTTAACTAACATAAATTTTCACTAGCTTTAAAAAAATAAAAAAACCCAAACACAACAACACATAAAAAGGATCATTTTAATCCCACTGTGATGCTATTAAAAATCAGAGCACATTGCATACTTGCAGAGGATGATGAAGAAGAACATGTAATTTATACCACCTTAAAAATCTGCTCATCTTATAAATTGTGCCATGAGAATTACATGATAAATTTTCATTGATTTTATTTTCATACCTGCTCATTTTCTGGAGACCATGGCACCTTACAGGCTTGTGTAAATATCACACACGCATTTCTCAGTCTTCCCGTATAGAAAACGGTAAATTTCTGTAATATTCTATAAGGAAGATCATTGTCTTTGGCTGTACACTGGCATTGTTAACAGAGTCCTTTTCAACAATAGCCTACATTCTGTAATTTCCCCCAGAGCTACAAACTCTTTCAGATGAACATGAGTCAGGCAGCACTTTCAGGAATAATGCTGCAAGGTCGTAAATGTTGGTTGCTGTTCCCGCAGAACGCGGCGTGGAGGAAGCTCATCCAGTGTCTGATGCAAACTCCAGCTTGCTGAGATACCTGTGGAATAGTGATGTTTTCATCTTGCTGAGGCACCTGTGGAACAGTGATATTTTCTTTTTGCTGAGGCACCTTTAGAATAGTGATGGTTTCAAAGACATTGCCCTATGTTGTCTTGCCAACTTTGCAGAGAGGCAGCTAATAAAACGAGGGTTGCAAAAATATTTATGTATTTTATTTTGTAAAAACAAGGGTTGCAAAACCCACATAGGTGAAACTGATAGTGCCTCACTCAAAGATTTAAAAATGGATCTGGATCCAAGGCTTGTTTGCCCTTTTTGATCTAATGTAGTTTTATATTAAATATTGGTTATTCAAAATCAAACACCAACCTGTTTACTGGAGAAGCAACAACAATTAACAGCTTTATTTCAGAACTCAGATGATTCTGCAACCTCTTTAAGCTTAAAGACATGTACTCAGCTCTTCCACCTTCTTTGAAAAGCCTGCAGTGCTTTAATTGTACCCTGTGATTGGAAGTCTAATCATGTGATGGTATTCATGGTAGCTTCAGTTATTTAAACTCTTAAGAGTTAAACAAACTCTGGTCAGAAGCAGGAGAGAGCAAAAGGTGGCAATAAAAAAATTAAATCTGAATTCAACATAAATAATTTACTTTCTTCAAACATTATTACCCATCAGGGAAGCTTTCTTTATATTGTGCTATCATTGTTGCTTTTTCCAGTCCAGGCCTCGTTATTGGGATAGGAACTGTCTCAGATTTCTGATGGTTTTGCAAATCTGTGTCAATACTGAACTTAGTCAAAAAGAGAAAAATAAAAAGAGTTGTGCAAAAGTATGTTCAAAACTCTCTTGTTTCAAACAAGGATTAAGGGTATGTCACTGTGTGACAAGATCAGGGTTTCATAGAAAGAAATGAAGATATATGCGATGCTCACAGAATGGGCGAAGATAAAGAATTGATTTTTTCGTAACAGGCATTCTAAGTAATTGAAAGGATTTGATAAAAAGCTGTGTTTTCCAAAGTTGTTGCATGGTTACATTTTCAAAATCTCTTGGCCTGTATATGCTATGCTTTAGGTAGTGTTTCTAGTCTGAGTTTAATGAATGATACAGGAAGGGTTGTTAGGAAGTTGTGCTGTAGGGAAAGACAATTCTGAGTCATGAACAGTGCTGAACTGTAGACTCATTAATTTGATTAAAAGCATGGCTTGTTATAGGCCACCTGGTTATGCAATTTTAAAGTAATACATAGCCTGAGATCTTGTTAATTTAACTTTTATTTATTTTCATGACTTTTTTTTGATCTAAACTGTGGCTTTATTATATCATTTGCATCATCACAAGTGTCACTGGTCATGCCTGTGTAACACCTGCATGTTTGCAAAATAACCCTTCTAATGCCTAAGAGGAATATAACAGTTTTCAGCTCTTTGGTAGGGTTTGGAATTATGATTATAGGGTTTGGAATTATTCAACACATGCATATATTACACAGCATTGTTGCTGGGCCTGTCTCTGCATCCAGTTTGAAAAATAATTATCTACCCCCAAAAGTACTGCTAATAAAAAAGCTTATAACAGAATTTAAACAATAATTTGAAACAAACTTCCTTTCTCTTTTTTCAAGAAGTATATTCAAATAAGATGCAGGTAATAAACAATCTACTGAAAAATTAGTTCCATAACTGCTTTCCTGAGTGTACTTCTTTCCCTGGTGGACAAAGTTATTAAGGTCACAGTGATAAGATTATTCTTTCTATGAATTACTCAGTATTACAAACCACAAGGCAATCAGCAATAAATAAAATATCATTCTGAATCATCTCAATAGATGCCAAGTCAGTAGGTAGCAAATAGGTCATTACAGCTAAAAAACCCCAAAAACATTAGCACTGCAAAGCCAACTTAGTTAAAAGTTTCAGTTTGTATTATTCTTATATGAACTATTAACACCATTTTTAGAAGGAATATGTAATGATTTGAGTCATATCAAATCTGCTCTCTCCAGTGGCTGCAGAAAGTTAATCTGTGTCATAAAAGATGCAGTAAACACCCTGAAATATGACTCTATGTGGAGAGAATAATGAAATAAATATGAAATAACGTAATGAAAAATTTCCTTCAAGACCTAAGTTTTCTTATTTGTGGAGCCTTTGCTGACAGGCTTGTGTTTGACAGGTCTGGAAAACTTGTAATTACCTGGCTCTCTTATACTGTATTCCAATTCTGCAGAGAGCTGCTTCATAACTCAGAGTTCACTGGGAATATAATGCTTACCAGTTAGAAGATGTGAATTACAGACAAATTCTTAGCACTGGGGTGGGCTCTAGACCTTTTTTATCCTAATTGCATGTAGTTCTCTCTCATAGACAAAAGCACCTGTTTTAGACACAGCAACTGCTCTTTCAAAACTTGACATTTTTTCCAGTCACTGCAAAGTTTTATCCTGAAGGTAAAAGAGGAAAAGAAATTTTCACTCACTGTCTGTGTCTTTTAAAGAAATTGTGAAAATTTAGAGACACAAACATCCCACTAGTGTTGAAAAAGAAAATATAAAGTTAAAAAAAATTATAAAGTTAAAAAAAAAAATAGAAAGCAACTATTGCTGGTAAGGTTTTATCCTGGATTCATCTAAAATATGCCACATGGGACTTAACCAAAGGGAAATCAGTTTTCTGGGAGGTGACTACTATGCTAACTAAGTCATCAGAGCTGTGATCAGAATGGTTTACTTGGGGTTTTTTTGTGAAATGTTGTGAAATGTTCCTGTTTGAAAACCTTGGACAGATTCCTGGTCTAGGTAACCAGCTCCCAAGAATGAGCACTGCATGGAGGAGCAGTGAATGCATCTTTCTGGAACTGAAAATTTTACATTTTACATTTTCTAGTGCACACACATTTTCTTCTACCTGAGCACTGCTCAACTTACACAAAGAACAAAAGAAAGGTCTATCAAATAATGCTTGAGAAATTTGGAAAATTCTACATTAAGGCAAAAAAAAAATCTTACTGAGATGCATCTGAAAAAAAGTACAGCCATACAGCAACAGAAACATCTAAATCATAGAGCTGAAAATAATTTTGAACAAAAGATGACAGAAATTAACTAGTGTAATTCAACAGAGTGATATTCCTCCTCTATCCTGTCCCAGAACATGTTGTGGAACCTTCATCCAAATTTATTTGCCACTTTCTTTGACACTGTGATGGACCTTTCATCTACAGTTTCTTTGCCTTTCAACAAGATACGATCTTGTCTTTAAATGAGGATGAATTAAGCAGGCAAGGTTTGAAAGATTCATCCTCATGGGTCTTTGAGCTGAGAAGCATGCAAAGTCATGCACAAGGCTGATCAAGTAAAAAGAATTTGAAAATGTTAGTGGTTTAGAAGTATTTTATTAACTGTTTCAATATACAACTACAAAATGTTGTAATTCACTGGATTCTTTAAAAAAAACACAGGGGTCATTAAGCACAGCATCACCAGCTGGGCAAGGGAGGGGATTGTCCTGCTCTGCTCTGAGCTGGGGTGGCCTCACCTCAAGTCCTGAGGCAGTTTTGAGCTCCTCAATATAAAAAAGACATTAGGCCATCAGAGAACATCCAAAGGAGGCCAAGAGGAAGGTGCAGGGCCTTGAGGGGAAGCCGTGTGAGCAGCGGCTGAGGGCACTTGGTTTGCTCAGCCTGGAGAGGAGACTGAGGGGAGACCTCATTGTGGTCTTCAACATCCTCACGATGGGAAGAGGAGGGGCAGGTACTGATCTCTTCACTCTCTTGGCCAGGGACAGAACTCAAGGAAATGGCCTGAAGCTGAGTTGGGAGGCTCAGGCTGGATATCAAGAAAAGGTTCTTCACCCAGAGGGTGGCTGGGCACTGAACAGGCTCCTCAGGGAAGCGCTCACTGCACCAAGCTGACAGAGCTCAAGAAGGGACAATGCTCTCAGGCACAGGGTGTGACTCCTGGGGTGTCCTGCACTGGGCCAGGAGATGGGCTTGATAGTCCTGATGGATGTCTTCCAATTTAACATACTCTGAAATTCTGTGAACACCAAAAATAAAAAACTGCGAAATATTTTTATTTTTCCTTTGATGTGCATGACAGCATCTCTTTAATACACACTCTTATTAAGTGGATAATCTTAACATTATATATTGCTTTTATTTTAGACAGGCTTTGTCCATGGAATCATGACCTGTAAATCCATGGACTAGGGAATGGTTCCAGTAGGAGGAACCCCCCTACCCTCACCCATACAGTCATTGTGATTTTGCATCTGTAAATCATAATGAGTTATGCAGCATACTTATTATTAACTGATATTAACAGAGTTTAAAAGTAGTTCTAGTTTACAAGTAGTTCCAAATTTTCTCCAGAGAGCTCAGCTGAGATAACCAAGCTGTCTGACAGCAGCTGGTTTGTTTTGAGTCTGCTTTTCCACTGGGCAGATTTTAATGATTCTTTTTTCCCCCTATTGCTGCTACAACCCTTAGGGAAGCACAGAGTTAACTTTTTCATCCAGAAACCCCCTAGAAATGTACCTGTTCACCACTGCTTGCAATTGGACTACATGATTGATTCCTTTCCAACTGGAACTGTTGAAGTCCATCCTATTCCATTCTGTTCTTTAAATAACTTGTGGAGTTGGAGGAAATAACTGATATAAAAGATGATTCTTTTGGCCAGCTGTACTGTCCAAAAAAGTTTTCCCTACGTGGGGTCTTACCTACCAGCAGCACATGGAGTTACCAGCTCAAATACAACATCTCTGCATCCATCTCCAACACTGAGGACCTCCCAAGCAGCAACATTTAAATTGCCCTTGTGAGCACACTGGATTTTCTGGAAGAGCAATTCCAAAGTGAATGAAGAGCCTGTTTACAGGACATCTAACAGCATAAGATTCCTATGAAATCCAAGTCCTGTTACTGTAATTGTGCGTTTTACCCGTCACTCAAATTGACAAAGAATTTACCCCAGAAAAAACAAATAAACTCCAAAGAAACATATATTCACAATATATATTATCTTATATACTATATTTATATATTTTTATAATATTTTATATTTTTATTTTTATTTATTATATATCCTTAATATATAAACATTATATACTTATATAATTTTTTAATATTTATTTTTATATTTATTTATATATTTGATATATTTATTTATATATTTGATATATTTATTTATATATTGTTATATTACTATATATTATATTGTCTTATATATTATTTTTATATCACTATAAATTCACAGTATTTCACAGGAAGTAGCAGGAAGAGGAAGAGTTTATTGACTGACAAAGAATTAGTCCTTTCAAAACCAATTTCTAGAAGGTAGCAATTTTATCAAAAGCTGGTGTAGTGAGTTAATGAGCCGAAGATAATCACTTTTTACTGTCTCTGGCTACTCTGTTTCTCAAAAGAAGTAGCAATTTTATCAAAAGCTGGTGTAGTGAGTTAATGAACCAAAGATAATCACTTTTTACTGTCTCTGGCTACTCTGTTTCTCAAAAGAAATTTGGATGACTTTTCCTGGAAAGAAGTGGAAATGTGAAGTAGAAATCAGAAAATATAATTTTCAATTTTTGATTTTTTTTTTTTAAAGTACCTGTTTGGGGAAAGAACATATTAATTGAACTTACTTTTCAGCAAAATTGGCATGCCAAGAGAAAAAAAAAACTGTTCTCAACTCGTTTTGCATGAAAAATGGACCATCCAAGCAGAAGACATCCCAAGATAAAATAATATAAATTTCACTAATAATTCACTAATAAAAAATACTGTAGGAAGATATTTATCTATTTTTAAAATAAAAAAAAATAGAATATATTTAATAAAAAACAATAATTCTTTAAGATATTTATCTATTTTTGAGACAAAATATTTTTTTTAAGCTGCAGGTGGCTGGATGGAAAATCTTACAAAAGCAAAACTGTCTGGCATCAAAGAACCGTGGCTCAATATTTTTATTTATTTATGTTTAATTAGAATGAGCTTCTTAGGCAAGGTTGTGTTTAGCACAGTTACATCCTTCTGGGGAAACTGCTATGCAAAATACATCTTGGAAGATGAGAATTATTTTTTAGAGGTAGAGATGGCATGGATTTTCAGAGTTCAAGAAGTGTTTGGACAATCTCAGGCACTTGGGGTGATTCCTGGGGTGTCCTGTGCAGGGCCAGAACTCGATGGTCCTGGTGGATCCCTTCCAGCTCAGCATATTCCATAATTCTATTGTTCTATATAACAAACAATATTCACTGTGAGTCCTGCCTTCCCAGATGAAGGCAAAATTTGTCTCATGGTCTCTAAGTAAAACTCTAACAATAATCTTGACCTTTGATAGAAGGCATTAATTAATGAACGTTCAGAATTGTAAGAAATAGCTATATTTCCTAAAGAAATTACATATTAGTTAACATTCGTGTGTTATTAAATGAGGCATACAAACTTTTGGGGGGATTATATGCTTTGGACAGTTTATGCATATAGTACATAAAATAGGATCACAGAATGATGTAAATCATACAGACATTTGATATCACTGCAGCTTTGTTCCTTCCAGAGTATCTCTGATCTCAATGTTATCAGACTTGACTTTTGGGTGAAAGAAGAACCCTGTTGCCAAAGACACCAGAGAATTCTTGAATTCTTACTTTTTTGGTACATGCAGAGCCTCTATTTAAAGTCTCATACAAAAGGTTTCTATAGAAACCTGAAGGACTCAGCCAGCTGGTGCTAAAAAGCTGGACCCTCAGACCTATACAAAACCCCCAGTTACATTTATCTGTTCTAGTGGTTCCTGAAGTCACTGATTTCTATCATGCTTCAACATACATCCTTCAGGCACACTGTTATACCTTACACTATCTTTGAAAATAAAACATTCTGGTAACTGTTAAAAACATGGTTTTAACTTAGGTCCTTAACTGATCCCAAAACTAGTGAATTGAAAGTTAGGTCTGATCTCTTTTCTGGCATACACTGTCTCCTAGGACAGGTAATGTGAGTTTTACTTTTTTTTTATGGAGCCTTTTGTCCCATATATAGTTGTGCTTTAAATTGTTACTCACTAAAAGAGCAAGTATTTTTGGTTGCTTCTGAAAGTCACATTTCCATAGTGATGCTGACAGAAATATGCAATACATCACGATAAGTGAAACTTAACTCACTATCACAGACACTGCTCCCAGCTACCATTTTAAACCCAGTCTGGAATATTATATGTGAAAAACTCAATTTTTTTTTCCTGAACCCTATTTTGTTATATGTTCATTTTAAAGCATTCACTATTATTTTAATTCTCAGCTTGTTCCCTGTTTCTGTGTTGGTTTGTTTCAGTTAGCAACCTGAGATTAAAGCACTTAATGACTCATTTCAGGGTTTAGCTTGGTGAGGCTGCACCAGGATCGTCTTCCTCTTTCCTGTGTGAGGAAATATTCTCCTAACACTGCTGCATCCCTACAACTGAACTTTCAGAACGCTTCAGGCATCTTGGTGAAATCTCTTCCCGTCACGCTTGTTTTTCATGCTCCAGAACCAGGATCCTCATCCCTGAAGCAGCATTTCCCCGTGTTTCTCTCTTAGAATGTTTATAAATGTGCATGTTTTGTTGGTTGTCAGGGCTATGTGGAAATCCAGAGATACACATCTGTTAGGTTGCCAAACATGGAAACTTTCAGTGAGCAGAAGGGGTAGCACAAGGAAGATGGAGGGCAGCTCCTCTCTGTCACTTACCTGGGGCAACACTTTCAATGTGCTAGGAAGCACAAAACACACATTTCTTGGGAAATTAAACACCCCATTTAGTGGGAGATGATTCTTGCCCAGAATCTTTTTTTTTTTTTTTTTTCCTGGCAATATTCTTAGAACTGCAGATTCTTTCATTTCCCTGCTTCTAATACTTCATTACGTCTCAATTTCTGTTAAAAAACCTTTCAAGAAGATCTTTCCACTACACCAAGGAAAACCTGCAAGGATGAAAGCTCAATGGCAATGCCAATGTTTAACAAGGAAATGTCTCTCCAAGAGACATGGAGCATCCATTTCTCTCTGAGGTTGCAGAGCTACAATAATAGGACATACCAGAGATACCAGTCCAAAAGATTATTCATACCATCGATGAACAACTCTCACAAATGTTACAGAGTTTGGGGCAAGTTTATCTTTATAAAGAATTCATGACATTCCTCCTTTCAATCATCTCAGGTCCACCCACACTGACATTTCACAAACCAAACTTATCTGTAATACCTCTCAGCACAAGGCATTTTCTACACATTTGTTCAGGTCAGCAGCAAATGTTCTTATTTTCTAGCCTTAAAAAAAAAACAACCCCACAACCAACGCCCCAAAAAAGAAAAGAATATACTCCCTCATCCTTATAATAAAGACTGCTCAAGGTCAAGATGAAGAAAAAAGGTCTTTGTACTCATCTTCTGTCCTCCCTTTGCTTGTACAATACCTTCTTTCACAGGATGCACAATGCATTTCCAATTGGAACTTCGCAGCTCTTGCAAGTTCTTTTTCCCAGGCATAACCCAGATCATACAGCAAATAAAGGATAGATATTAAATATCTTTGTCTATTTCCCACTGCAAAAATAAGGAGCTACCATCATAAAATTTAATTCTAAATAATTAAGTTATAGACAATAAAACACCGTCAATTTCTTGAATTCTCACTGTACCTTATTTACACCAAGAACTACAACATGAGTTCCTTTTCTGTGATTATTGCAGATAACTATTACACTGGACTTTCCTCCTATATCTTAATCACTGGCTATGTTGTCTAGACCAAGCTGTGGTTTTTCAGTAACTTGAAAATCTGCCTAAAAGTCCTTCCTGCTAATTCTGAGGCAACAGTTGTGCTTTTTGTATGGATGGACTTCAGTGACATACCTCACTTACCAAAAACTGACAGGAAGGACAACTAGAGAGTTAGAGTTGCCAAGGAGATACATGTCTCAGCTGAAAACCAGCTTCTGTCTGTGATACTTACTATATTTGATGAGCTGCATCCAATGCTGGAAAACTACTCGTAGAAAGTAGTGTGGTACTTGTACAAAATCATCAAACATACAAAAAAGATGCATATCACTGTTCTTTTTTATCCTCTCTCTGTTTTCTTAGCATGATGCAATGCTAATTCACATTTACTGGTTCACCAAGAAAATTATTTTACAAGATTCTGTAAGTATTAAATATTATCATTCTCCAACTTACAATTTTTTGTTTTGGAAGTAAAGTCACTTGCTTGCAGCTTGCTACTGTTTCATAGCACCAACTGTATTAAAATTAATTTATATTAAAATGAACTATTACCTATAAACAAAGTAAGAATCCATTACTGCAGTTTCAGAGAAAACTCCTCATTAGCTTCTGAATTTTATTACTGTACCACTTCAGCGCTGTGCAGACTTACTCCTGAAAATTGCTTTCAAAAACCCATGTCAAAGAATGCTGAATAAGGATTTCAGAGCCTTTTAATTAATTTTTAATCTTTATTCCTGAGTATGGAGCTGATGTCAATAAAATGTCCAGGAGGACTCTACTTTATTTTAAGGAAAAAACAGGTTTATGCTCCCAGGTGTAGCTGAAATGTTTTATCTTATGTAGCCCAACAAAGTCAGCTTCAGGCAACTCAAAAAATATCAGATTTAGGAAGTACAAAAAGCAAATGGAAAGTGGAATGGGAAGTGTCAGGACAGCTCAGCCACCTGTGGCACTGCCAGGTCCCCGTGCAGCGCCCGGCGCTCGCGTGGGGAGCGGGGCCGCGGTGGCCTGGCCGCCCTTCCTTGTGATTCCCACCTCCCCATAAATGTCAGACAAATGTGAATTTCTATTCCTGTTTCTGCTTCATTGTATAATCCTGAGTAATCACTGTAATCTGCTTTAGTGGCTGTGCTCGTGACACGGCACCAACGTTGGCTCCCTTCGCCTTCTCAGAAGAAATCCTTGCCAGGTCTCGCGGTAAAGTTCAGGGGATGGGAAAACAAGACTGAAACAATAGAAAAACCTTTATTCAAGATTCTACAGTGCCTGTGTGACTTGTACATATTCTTGCAAAGTCCTTGAATGCATGCATAATTAAGAACTTAATTAATTCCACCGAAGGAAATAAAGCTGCTTTGTATGCATCACTGTTTTGAAGGAGCGTGACATTGTTCTCAGAACAGCAAGATTCCAAAGAATTCTGTTGAACAGGATCATTTATAATTTTCTGACTACATGGAATGAAAACTACCCCACCCTCTCAAAAAGTACCCCCTCACAACTTTAAACAAAAAGATGTAAACAAAGTGTATTTTTTTACAATTTAAAGTATATTTAAGATGCAAATAGATTGAGCATGTTTAGATCTCAGTCAGAGAAACTAGCTAAATTCACTTAGAGTATCTAGTCAGAGATTTTTAATGTATCAATATATACTTGGAGGAAAGGCTCTTTTATGCATTCAGAGGGAGAATTGCTCACATTTCTTTGCTAAATATCAGAACATGCACAACAGACTGCAGAATGTCTGGTCCTGCTGAAGAGAGATCTCAAAAAGGGGTCAGAAAGGGAACAGGCATCAGATTTGATTTAAGGACAAAGTCTTCTAAAAATATAGACTGTAGTTCTAAAAATATTGCCTGTGTACAATATCACTGCAGCAAAGAAGTAATGGATAATTATTACAAATTAATATTGAGGTCCCCAGAAAGGAACACTACACAGACAAATTTGATATACTAGGAAAAAAAAAAAAGAAAAAATATTCTCAAAAGTAACATGCACCAGCACTGTTTTTGACTTTTTTTTCTGAATGTTCTGCTAGGAGTAGTAGTAATTTTTTTATTTTACCTTATGAAAGAATGAATGAATTAATGAATGAATGAATAATAATATTTTTTAAAATAAATTTTAAATGTATTATCTTTAGAATTAATTTATTTGCTGAACAGAGGTTAAACAGAAATTAAAATCCTCTTAGTTTTTGGTTTTTTTTAAAAAAATTGAATTAAATTGAAAATAGATCAATTTATTGAATATAAATCTTACTTTGTGGTGAAAATACTCTGGCATAAAACTAATATGATCTTTGAACTTTGATAAAATTGGATACTCTGACAATGTTTTGATCTTTGTAATGTTCAGAAGAAGGCTTCTACTCAAGACTGATGTAGACTAGGACCAATATTTCCATCATAACAGTCCTGGAGAAGGAGTTTAGCAGAACAGGCATCTCAGGAAAGAAGAACAACTCCAATAAAGCAGGATTTCCAGGGTGCCTTGCTTAAAGTTATCATTCCTGACAGAGGAACAGCAGCTTGAAGGCTGTGACTAATGACAGCAAATTTTAATTGTGGAAAATTAACCTTGTAATTTTCTAATAGTCCTCTAGCGAGAGATCAAATAAAATTTGAAAGCATTGCTAATAAGATGTCTTTAAGAAACATTTCAGGCAGATAGTGCTGTAGAAGAGGATTAATGGAGGTGTAAGCTACAGAATAAAAAAAAGGAAATACAATACTTCATAGTGCATCTGGCTTTTGATACAAGAATATATATTGAAAGATACTCATTTACATAAGAATACATTCCTCTAATGAGGAAATAAAAAATAAACTGTGAAAGAAAGAAGGAAATTAAGCCTTCTTGTTCTAAACTGACAGGTATCACACAAACACCCAGAGTAGGGATGGCCCTGGAGACTTTTAGTTTCTAGCACTCAGCAGATTATAGAAATAAAGAATCTTGTCTCATCTTAGGCAATGCTAAATTAAAAAACCCTCACTTGTTGATGGGTACAGCTTCAGCAGTAATAAAACTGTTTTCTTCAGGTGGTTCGGTCCATCCCAGTGAGCTCTTCAGTGTCTTTCTTCTATGTGCAGCACCCAAATCCCATTTTATGGGTAACAGTCAGGACCATGAGCATACCCTGGGCACCCCGAGACAGAAACCCTGCCTAAACTTCTTGCTGAACATACAATTTTATGGAAATCAAACAAATTATTTAGCCAACACACATCTTGCAAAGCATCTACTTTTTCAAAGGGCTAATTTCTGCAAAATGAGCACTTTTAAAACAATGTAACATCACACCCAGAACAACCAATATTTGCATTCTAGATGTGGGTTTCTGGATATGAGAGAATGATAAGTCTCAAATAAATGAAATTAGAAAGACCTAGGTTATTTTATTCTGATCCCCAAGAAATTCACCTTTTCTGTCATAGAGCTTTTGCTTCTTTTTATTTTTAAGGACCAAAGTGTCAGACTGTCTCCCAGGCAACCAACAACAGGACAAGGTGACACAGTCTTAAGATGTGCCAGGAAGGTTCAGGTTGGACACAAGGAAGAATTTCTTCACAGAATTGGTGGTTGGGCATGGAATGGGCTGCCCATGGAGGTGGTGGAGTCACCTGCAGGTATTTAAAGAAAGACTGGATGTGGCACTCAGTGCCATGGTCTGGTTGATAAGGTGATGTTTGCTCGATGATCTCAGAGGTCTTCTCCAGCCTAATTGATTCTGTGGTTCTGTGGTTTGGGCTAAGAGAGCTGCCACAGGATGGAGATCCCAGGAACTTGGTCCCAACCCTTTCCTGCAGAGTCCAGGCCACAGGGTGCCTGCCTTTAGAGAGCTGGAATGAAAAACCCCTTGCCTTCAGACTCAGACACAACCCACAGTTTGCTCCTTCTCTTTTCCTCTCTGACCCACAGTTGCACGAGCTCTGCTGCCAGCCAGCTGCCACATTTCAGTCACACTGATATACCTGAGCAATGAATCCTTTCATAACAAACATCCAAGATAAATGACTAAATACATTTACTTCCTGTTGTGATAGAGTGAAGTGGCTCTATTACACGTGTTCTTTGGGTCCTGATAGATCTTTCATGGGTCTAATTAATATATTTCTATTGAACAAAGGCCGACTAGGCCAAAATTATTCCAATATAGTTCAAAAAATTTATAATGAACTGGATGTCTTAATGGCAACCGGGGAAAGAAGAATGCAGAAACAGAGCAAATAGAGAGGAAATACAGTGTACCTGCCTTGTGTTTTCATGTGACTTCACCCTGTGGTGTCTAACTGGTAAAATTCATATTAATTTTTTTTTTTAAATTTACTTTTAGGATGGGATATTCATAAGAAGTCTGAAAGTGAAGTGGATGACACTTTAGGCAATCAATATGGAATTCTATGATGAAAATATATTTTCATATAGGTTTTGCCCTTGGTTTCTAGGGAGAATCAGCCCCATAATTTTGGACCAGAAACCTATTATTATTATTATTATTATTATTATTATTATTATTATTAAACTTATTATTAAACTTATTATTATTATTATTATTATTATTATTATTATTATTATTATTATTATTATTATTATTATCCATTAATATAAATATATAATAGCTATTTGTACAAAAGTTGCTGAACATCTTCAAATACCAAACACCAGGATCAAGACATTCCTTCCCAAGCAGGGATTCTATATTTTGTTTTAGGAAGTAAAAATAATTTTGACTGTCAGCAAAGGATATAATTTTGTGGGCCACCCTAAGTGTCAGTGCTTGCAAAACAGACCTTTTATTTGCTAAATATCTGCTGATGGTATCTTTACTCTCTCTGAAAATAAGAAGGAAATCATTATTAGAGCAGCACTGGTTGAATTTTAAACATGAGATTTTCAAAAGATAAAGTCTTACCTGGAATACTCCTGGCATTTGTCCATCATGAACAGGAACAACTTTACCAGAGCAGGGAAACAGAAGAATTGATAGAATAATTGAAGGACAAATGAGACCAAAATGGCTTAGTTTTCCAAGCAGAATAAAAACTTTGAGAAGAGGGAGAAGTCAAGGAAAGAAGTAAATTTGTTCCCTAGAAACATACCAGAGGAAGAAAGCAGTCAGGGAAAAGGCTGTGTGAAAGGTCAATGTGTCAACAGGACAAATACTCATGGGCCATCCATAAATAAGTTTAAAAGAAGCCTTCTATGCATCAAAGGGATAAAGATCTGGAAAAGATCCTCAGTGGGAGCAAAAATATTTATTTTAAGATGGGGTTTCATTATCTTCATGGAGGCAGATTATGGAAGAATTTACAATAAGAAGGATTTTAATTTGATGGTCCAGATCTTTCAATGTACTGTGTTCCAGCTCTGGCCTTGGCTCCACATCAGGCAGGTTACCTTTGTTTAGGTGAGAAGTTGGTGCCTACCACAAAGATGTTTCATTACACAGATATGGCATCAAAGCTTGGGTTTAAATAAACAAATGTCAAGCTATGACAGATGTGATTCAGGGAAGAATTAACTTCTCCAATTTCAGACTGACAAGAGGTCATAGATTTTCATCATTTCCACTCACTTAGGAGGTGAAAGTGGGAAGAATAAATAGACAGTGAAGTTTCTTTTTATGTCTGATTCATTTTAGATATATTTTCACCTCCCATCAGGAAAGAACAGGGTAGGGAAGATCCCCAGACATCAGTTCCCTGAGTTATGGAATCCAACTTCAATTTCTTTTAGAATCCTCTATGTGCAAGGACAGGATGGAGATTACTTCTGTCTCTGGAAATGTCAAATATGAGATCACAATATCAAAAATTTCTTACATAAGGCACACCATGCTGCTGTCTGCACAGGATGGTTTCAAGCAATTTATTATCTCCAGTTTCATCCAAATTTATTTTGAAAACATTAGGATAATGGGGAAGTAAGCAAACTAGGTGAAGCACATTCAAACCAACCAAAATAAAATGTTTCTGGAAACATCTAAAACAAAATCTTTTCATCTGTGACAGAAATAGGAGGCTAATTAACAAATCCTTCTGATGCTCTGTGCATAAATCAGTGCTTTTTCCCAACATTTCCTCTTCAGTTCCACTCAGCTTTACTGTCTGATCAACAAACACAAATCTGGCCATAAGGAAATCTATTAGGGAAAAAAAAAAACCTGAGGTTGAGGTGGGGCCAATGCACTTAATGCAGAAGATTTTTATTGCAGAGCTCCCCCTGCTTACCCAACACCAGAGATCATTTATTTGTGAAGGCTCATGGTTCAGAGCCTGAAGAGAACAACAGCCTTTTCCACACACCAAGATGAGAAACATTCTCAAGGCAAGGAGCAGCCAGTGCAGTGGAGAGCACTGAATAAGAGGGAAATTAAGATGTGCCTTCTACAGCTCTGCAAAACTTGATTTCTTCAGCAGTTTTTGGTTTTTGGTCATACATGTTTAGGGGAAAACTGTGTCCTGTCTGTAAAGTCCACTTCACAGTGGAATTACTAAATGAAATAAAATTGGAGCAAAGCTGAGTAAGACATTTCTAATATTAAATGATAAATTTGATGGGACTTAAAAGATAGGAGTCACTGGGAGGAGGGAAAAACCCCAAACAACCAGAGACCAATAGGCTTTTTGGGGTTTTTTTTATTAATAAAATATTCCAAACACAAATAAAGAGTTCAATATATTTGAATAGAATGTTGAACCCACAGATATTTTGCTCTACATCAAAATTTGGGAAATTACTATGGACTGAAAATGGAAAGAGGCCTTGCTGCATTATTTGTAGTCCTAACTTAACAGAGAATTTTAATAACTGGACAAAATCTTATTTCTATTAATATAATTCTCCCATCTATCACCAAAAGGAAAGGATATTTCCCAAAGGATACAGAGAGCCAAAAGATAAGAATCAAATCTACATTTCCATAACAAATACCCAGATAATAAAATTTTCTCTCTTTTTAATGTTGTGTAATGCAATACAAACACGTAAAAGTGTAGGTGGCTTACTTTGGTTTTGGGATACAGAACTGAACTTTGCAATATGAAAAAAAATTAATGAGTCCAATTTCACCTTTAATTTGAGGGCTTCTATACTTGGCCAGAAGAGGTGGTTAACCATTTAATCATATTTTTCATATATTTATGTTCAAAATGCCCTGGTTTATGCTTTTAAATTTTCTTTTATTACAATGAAAGTGACTTAAAATTAAATGTGGGAGGCATAAAAAAAAAAAATCCACCCTACCCAATGTCAAGAAGAATATCAGATTATTGATCTGTAGACAGGAGGAAATTAAATATGGTATCCCCTTCTTATTTAAAAGAAAATAACTGCAACAATTCTGCAAAAGTTCACAGAAGAAATAGATTAAAAATGTTGGCATGAAATCAACTACTGTCTTGAATGTATCTTCTGCAGGAGTTTTATTTATAGAACACTGCAAGTACAAGGATTTGTCAGTAGTGTATGGACTTAACTTTCTTAGCTCATCCTAACTTTTGTACATACACAGTTTCATAGTTGTGACAGCCAAAATTGTTACTTTATCTGTGAAAACAGAATTTTTTTCAGTGATGTATCATCTTAATATATTTCACTTCTGGAAGTTTCTTCTGGGATTTCTTGAAAACATCTCTGCATTTTATTAGGAGTCAGTTTATTAGGTGGACAAAAAAAAAATCAATCCTTGCTTTTTTCACAGAGAGTTAAAAACAATTTTTTTGCAACTCTGACACCTGAGTTGTATTAATCTGACAAATTTTATCACTGTTAAATATTCATGAAGGATCAATCCAAACTTGTAATTTCAGTGTAAACTATTTGTTTCTGTGGATGGTGCCATTCCATGGAGAGCTTGGTCTGTAGAGAGAACAATAAGATTAAAGAGGAAAGGGCCTTATAGGTGTCAGCAACAAGAAATTCAGAGGTAGAGACTTGAGGCATAACCATGAAGAGAAGTTTTAGCTTGGCACAGACACCTTCAGTACATTCCAGCCTCTGCCAGAAGCCAGAACTCCTTCTGTGTTTTGTTGTTAAGTGACAACAAAAGGAACCAGAGATGACCATCCTTCAATTAAAGTTTTCCTTTACAGTGTTTACTGTCCCTGTATGATTTAGGCAACAGTTCAGTGCACCACCACCTGTCTGCCAGAGTACAGGTTCAGAGGGTCAGTCCTTTACTCAATCACATCCCATCCTGTGCTCCAGGACCTATTTTAAACACTCCTTTTGTAGCCAGCAGTCATACCCATTCAGTTCTCAATTCTTGGGTATACACACTCTAAGCTGTGTACTGAAAATTTAAGAGAAGAAAAATCTTTGAAGGACTGGGGATGTTCTGACAGCAAAAGCTTGAATGCAGGGTCTTTATAACATGGAAAAAAACCTGTTTGGAAGGGATTTTGGCAGCTCATACAGTCCAAACTTTTGCTCATGGTATGATACCACACAGTTGCTCCAGACTTGAAACAGTCATATCTTGAAAAATCTCTAAAGATGGAGAATATAAAATTCTTCTGGGAAACCTGTTCTACCATTCCAGTGCCCCAAGGTGAAATGGACTTTCCCTGAACCATAGTTTGAATATCCAATATTTCAATTTGTACCTGCTGTTTCTTGCCCACCCAGATCATAGATGTCTTCCCTCATGTTCAACTGGACAGAAATATAAATAGGGTACTGTTTTCCAACACTGACACTACAGCTGTACTGAAGTTAAATACTTCTACAAAAAATATGGCTTATTTTTGCAAAATGAAGATTTTTGCAGGCAGTTTCAAGAGCAGTTCATTAAATAAAACCATTAGAAAAATTAACTAACCCACTTTCCTCTGTTCACTGTTTCCATTCCCACCTCTCATAAATACTTTTCTGGCCTTACAACCCTCTCACTGAAAGAAAAAAACAAAACAAATGGGAAGTGAAAAAAAATTAAAAATAAAAGTAAATGAAAATATCTCAAAAGTTTAGAATTTCAATTTGAAAAATTATAACTTCAGAAAATCTTTTATATCTTTATTGTTTTTCACTTCCAATATAGCTCAAACCCTTCATCATTATTAAACTTATAGAGGAGAAAAGGTTTTATGGTCTAATCTACTATATTTTGCCTTCCTTAGTCAAGAAATTTATTGCATCTGCAGAATTGCTTGAAACCCTTAGGACTTTAACCTATCTTTTTGATCAAGTGTATTGGAAAAAGAACCTCTTGTACCCACCTTGATTACCAGCAAAGAAAATCCAAACTCTAAGAAACTCACAAAATATCAGAAAAAAACTTGAATTTAAGACATAGCATCAATGTTGGTTCTGTTAACTATGACAGATATTTGGACATAAAATTTTGTTAATTGAACAGATTTATCATGGAATAATTTCTATGCAAAGGCCAACATTTTCAAATGTCAGTACCCAAAAATCCATCTCCAGGCACACAATTAAACAAGACATAATTTTCAACTGTGCATCTGTGTAATTTTAACTATTCTGTGAAAAATCTCATGGGTTCCAAACAAGTTTATCTTTATATTGCATGTATATATAATGTCAAGATTTTGAGAGGCTTTAGGTTTTGAGGAGAAGAATTCCAAGAAAACACTTCTTCAGATAAATTCCCTGTTTGACCATAGACACTAAATAAATCTTGGCTATCTTCATACCAGATTACATCCTTCTGTTCTTCACAGCAGAGGAGACAATAAATGGTTGAGAATTGCTGAGAAAAAAAATATTTTAAAGAAACAGTTATAAAGTTCAGTTTTGTGGATGGTGACTGACAGATGAAGGATAGCATGCTTAACATATACCAAAAAAATGTTTCAAAACACCTTTCCATATACAAATTGCAAAGGATTTTAAGACTTTCATTCTTCCTTATTTCTACAGAAAGTAGATATTCCCATTTTTCTATTTTGTGTCCATCCATGTGGATCCATGGGTGAAGTATCACCCACACAACTTGAAGCAATCCTCTCAGTTTTTACATTAAACTCTTTTTCTTATATGCAATGGTATTTTGGACAACAACATTAGAGCACATTTTAGCAGCTGTGTACAAGTCCCCAGTTTTACAAGAGAGAAATTTAGATATTAAACATACATCACAAATTTAGAAGTAAGCAGCTAGCTGACAAATCTTTCCTCTGATGATTCCTGTCTTGTTAGCATATTTTTTGTAAGTCTCCCAAGAGTTTCTTTAGCTGCACCATGTGATATTTCACTACTGCTGTTTTCGGCTCTTGCAGCAAAACCTACTATTTCATCATAAACAAATAGTGTTAACACTTGTGATGCTTAATGTTTTGTCAGTTTGCTCAGCAAGTGTGAAGAAAATGCAAACACTTTCAAGCCTTTTTTCATGCTGTCAGACTGCACTAAGTTGAGGAGATCTCCCAAATGGATGCTATTGTACGCTGCATTTAGATCGTTTGCTAAAAAAAATTGACACTCATGAGATTCTTAAAACAGGCAGTACCTGGTTATTAACCCCTTTTTTTTTCTACATGGAACAAAGATTTTCCTTCACACAAAGCTTATAGGCTGTGCACATATTTTTTAGCTATGACAGACTTGCTTCCCAGAGTGGTTTGCCTTTCATTTCTGTGAATGGCTTCCTAGATTTTCCCCATGCATAATTTCTCTACACATGCTTTATATTATATTTTGATGTGCAAATCTGGGCATTATCTGCCCAATCAGATATGCTTTTCAACACCTTAATTTTTCATAAATATTTATGTCTTTCATCACTTCATGTAATTAGTCCTTTATCACGAGGGGAATCAAAAAATATATGTGAATGTCATGCTTTGAAAAATATGGGTTTTCTTTTTTCTTCCATTGGTTTTATTCATATATCAATTGGAAAACAAGAAAAAAAGGTGGTTGTGTCCCATGAATCATTAATCACAGATATATTATTCAATTGCAATAACTTAATCTGCCTTTAACAAACGTGGGTAGCCTTGGGAAAAGCTGATACACACAATTTGTGCTGTGCACAATGACACAATTTTAGGGCTCAAAGATGTAATCCTGAAGCTTACCCTTGACTTCAAAAGATGTTTGAGGTGCATTAAAACACTGAAAACATAAAGTTCAATGTATTTAACAGATACCTAGTGCTTTCTGACAAGGCCTGTGATATTCATGCTGGCCTCTAGCAGCTCATCTAGATAAATCACAATCTCCAAACCCCTTTCCTCTGTCTCAGACCTTCCATTGCATCTCAAATGACAAGAGATGCTCCTTTTTAAGCAGCTGAATTAAGGCAGTAATAATGACCTGGTGCAGCTATGATCTCCTAATTAATTTAAAGCTGCATATGAGATGCAAGGTACCACGTTGCTCTGGTATGAGAGACAAAAGAAATTCTCATTCTTGGGGTTGTCCACCTGTGAAGGGTTGAGTGTAGTGTTTGGGCCTCGAGGGGATGTGTGTGTGGTGGTGTTTGTTCTTTTTTATAAGTGTTTATAAGTTTCTTTGGGTACTTTGCAATTTAGAGGCCTGGTTTTGATAGCCTTCCTCATTTCCTATATTTTTGTACTGTTGGGTTAGTCTGTTAAATGAAGGAGGTCATAAAAAGGTTTCACAAGAGAAACAACCAGAAAAAATGAATGCACTGGTAAACTTAATTTCTTGTCTCACACTGGACTTCTGGTTTGTTTGGGTTTTTTTCCTGCTTCAAGATGATTTTTAAACAGACTTGAACAACCCTTTACATAACACTGTCAGTTTGAACCAGATTTATTTGTCCAATGAAGTGTGTTTTATCAGAACATTCATTACCCTTTTTGAACATAGTGGAGTCAAGGATCAGAAAGCAATTTTCCTTCTTTCCTGTTCTCAAAACCATGATTTTTTTTTTAGTGAGGTTAAGCAGCGCTTTTTCAAATTCCCTGTGCTTGATGTGTCATCTATCGATGAGTCAAGCCTGTTATGCTGGAACTCTGAATGCAAGAATTGTCCCTCACTTTGAAAACTTTTGAAAGGAATGCTTTATTTTTTATTTTTTTTTTTTCTATAGGTAAATTTGAAATAAGTTTTTATTTGTAGATGTCATGGCCATACCCATTGATACAAGGTGTTTGTATACAACAAAGCTCTTCAAATATTCATGTTTGCACCATGACTGCATTGCCTAACCATCTCTTTTTTGAAATACTAAAGCTACTACATCGACAGGAACAGACTGGAATTTCTTTGCATTTTTAGAAACATCTGCTCTACATATCACTGTGTAATGTATCTATATATTTACTGTAAAAGAAATTAAGGTGTCACTTTGCTGCCAAAAATTTAGGCATGTGCAGGACAGCGCTATTTTTGACACACTGCAGATGGAGCGCTTTAAAAAGGACAGTTTAGCCTTTGCAGCCACATGTAATGGATGTGTACCCATCCTCCAGATAAAAAACAACTCTATGGAGTGAATGTTTAGTCTACCTTTTTGCTTTACACTGAATTTTATTTGCAACAGCTGCTTTCTAGCTCACATGAAAGTGCTATTGATAATTGAGGGGAGAGCTTTGTGTTTAAACGTGAATCGTGTTTTTCTTACTGACTAGTTCAGCCCCTTCTGTAAAATAATGGAGTTTGAATTCACAGCTCCAAATTCCCAGGTTAATTCTCTCATGAAAAAATGTTAGGCTGAATGGGGTATCCTTTAAGACTCTTGCTATGAAACTTTGCCAGTATGTAGAGCAAAAATATCATATTCACAGGGAGGGATGCAACAAGCAGGAGTGAGACCCTACATAGTGGTCACAACCTTTTCCTACAGCATCTGTAATTTCCAAAAGCTCTTACATCCTTTACCTTGCCTGGAGCATGAAAGTGCAGTGAATATTGGAAAGCTTGTGGCAAATATTCAAGGACTGGCATACATCAGGATGGAATGGAAGAGCAGGAGGGGAAGATTTATCAGTCTCCCAAGATAACCATTTCATCTCTACCAGAAGTGACAGTGGTCAAAATGAGGTATTTTTGGTTTTGCCTGATCCATCTCTTAATTTCTCAAACTCTCCCTCTTCTCAGTGAATATTCTTTGCTGGACATTTTTGATTTTGGTGTGGTCCAATTGTGAAAGGAACTGATGGTCCCATTTAAATTTATGTTATTACTTTAAATTAGACTGTTAAATAAATTTTCACTTAAAAGAACACAGCTATTTTGTATCACATAAAAAGTTGCATTTATTCAGGAGAAGGTCAAAAATATCTAAAGAATAGATAATAAAATCAAAGTTTCAGAATATGTATGAAACCATCCCTGTAAAGTATATTAAAGTAAGTAGCTAAGAATTTCAGTGGCTGTTATTTGGAGAGGAATTTGTAAGAAGGAAAGGGTGATATCCCAGCATGGATATTCTTCTGTGCTCTTTCAAAGCTGCCTGTAAGAGCCAAGATCAATTTAGCTTTAAACATTCTTTTTCTAAAAGCTCTTTCTGGTCTGTCTGGGTTCATGTCTTGTGTTCCATACAGACAAAATAAGAGTGAAGGTCAATCAGTGCCTCAGCACAGGTTAGAACAGCCCTTCTGAGGAGAGTCTATATCAATCAATCAATCAATCAATTAATCAATCAGTCAAAGGGTATCAATCCCTTTCACTGTGCTTTGGCTCAGGCTGAGGGGGGATCCAGTGGCCACCAGCTGGGTTTTGTCTGCAGGAGTTTGACTGCCTGAGCAATCTGTCTCTGTGGTCTTCCCAGCCTTTATGAGCCCAGGGATTTGGAAAATAAAAATATCAACTGAACCTCAACTAAATCATATTGCACAGAATGAAGCAGAGACAGCTCTGGCTGGCTCTCACCATTCAGAGTACTGTGCTTATACCACCAATAATGGGGAAAAATAAATGCTTCTCACAACTGACAATTTTTTACTTTCATTTTCCTTCCAATAAATAATACTGAGTTTGTGTAGATGCTTTTTAAGATGAAGAAGAATGAAGCAAAATTAAGTGGTATTGAACATCAAAACATCACTTTAGCTAAGCAGCAGGATGTTTAGATCTTTGCTGAAAGCTTATCTGAACTACTGGAAGCTCCTTGACTCTGCAAAATCATGCAAAACATTTAAAAGCAGGTCAAATATCAGGCACTTCAGCTGCCAGGAATTTCCCATCAGCAGAAAGGGGAGGAAAGAAGCTCTTCCATAATTCCAGAACATAGGAAAGGCCAGTGCTGCAGTCAGGTGACAAGCTAGGGGTATTGGGTATTGTTTTATCTAAATTACTCTTCTAAGAATTTAATTATATATCATTATTTTTTAATTATAAATAGATTTTGTTCTTTTTAAGCGAGACCTGTGTCTAGATTCAAAAGCACTTTGCAAATGTTGTGCCATGCATGCTTCTGGAAATCCTTATGGACAATTATGTGTCTGGAATATTTAATTGCATGTGCACATATGGAATATTTCTGCCACTTGCATGGACACATCCCTAAGTGTTTGCACAAACAATCATAATATTTAGACATAATTTATTAGCTGGACAATTATACAAATCATATATTTGTATTTTAAACGAGTCCCATATTTTTATTACATTCTGTGTAATATTTGATCAACTCATTAAGAAACATGAGGATTAAAATTCAGGAGTGTCTGGATGCATGCCTGTTACACTTAATTAGTGATTGCTAGGATCTGAGAATTATCATACTGCATAATGACAAAGATCTACACAGCAATAAAAATACTCTGCACACTATTTTAATAAGATCCACTGCCTTTGGTAAGCTTAAACAGGTGAAGTAAAATGCAGCATTTTGCATCGAGTCAGGGTTGAATTTCAGAGCTGTTTTTATAAAGGTTGCAAGTCATTTGAAGAAGGCAGTAATTGTGGGAAGGTGTAACATTGCAGATTTTTTTACAGCCATGTTTAATGGCTTCAGTGTATATTAAATATTTAAACACATACAACATGCATTAAAAAAAAATTGACAGAGCAGCAGAGGATGAAAACACTGCACTTTTTGGCATAAAGATTTCAGATACAACGCAGAGCACGGAAGCAGAGTAACTGAGTAAGCCTGAATCATCCTGCTGAGATGCTGAGAGTTTCCAAAGGGTTAAGGATGGCAAATCACATTTTGTTGCTATGTGCAGCAAGGATAAAGATCTCCTGGAACCCCCTTTAATAGGTGAAAGGTGGTCTGAGCCAAAACGCACACACTGACGTCCAACCCTTCCCCAGAGAATCAATGATGTTTTTTTGTGTGTGATCAATGTAATATTCCACAGCTAAATTTAGGGACTCTGCATCCTATGAAAATTGCACCTCTCTATGTCTAATTAACAATAAAAAATTGTGCTTATCTACAGGTTTAATTATTTAATCTACAAGGTTTTGATTAACTTAATCTTTTTAGTAAGAACAAAAGAGTATGGGGGTGGGGGGGGGGGGGGGGAAGAAGCATTTCTAATGTTGTTTACTCAGAAGGAATTCTGTAATTTTCCCTAGTCAGCTTGCAAGGATACACCATCTTTGCTGTTAACTCCCCTAACCCAAGCATCACACAGTGTGAGACAGACTGCTGATAGTTTTCACTGTCTCAGTGTATTACTTGGTTAAACCATAAACTGCCTACATAAGCTCCTCCTTTTCAGTTTGGAATTTTTACACACTTTTAGCAATAGATCATAAGATTCAGTGTTTGATTTTGATGTGTTAGAGGAAAGCTAGAGATTTAAAACCAGATGCCTTTGGCCACAGTAACTTGTTTGAGGCATATTTTACTAAGCAAAGGAATCTTTACACCAATATAAACTCTTTTTTTTTTTTTTTTTTCCTGCTCTGCTCTCTGCAGTGATTTACAAATCTTGGGGTGATACATGCTGTACCAGCAAAGCCAGAGGGAGTTTTGTCTGGTATCAGTGGGGCCAGATTTCACTTTTAACAATTGATTTGGCACACGTGCTGGAGAATCTGCAGTGATGCTGTGGGTGGGTGTTGTGCAAAGGATGGAACAGCAAAGAGGAACTCCCATCACAGAAACTCTTGAGGACCCCTCAGCACTGTAAACCCTCTCTTCTCCAAGCACTGAAGATGCTTGTTTATATGCTACTGTCCTGCCTCAAAGTGTAAGACAAAAAACATTTAAATAAAGATTTCAAGGAAGAAAGAGTCCTGAGCCTAAGGAAATAAGAGTTCAGTTCTGAGTTCTGATCTGGGGTGCTCTAACATCATAAGCAAACCCATATGGCTTAATTTAGAAACATTAACAAGAGTAATTAGCACCTGATGAGATTTCTGAGAGTCTTGCAATTCATATCAAACTGAAAAAAAAACAAACATTAAAGTCCACTTTTGGAAATATACTCTGCATTCTTCCAGGTATTTTTCCCCTCAACCTTATTCCCCATGAGTGAAATGAAGAGAATTAACATATACCAGTATCTTAGTGTCACAAATGTAATTGTGCATGAAAATATCTTAATGGTGGCTGTCAAGAGCATGAATTCAGGCCTGGATTATCTCCAGAAGTCCCTTCCAACCACAGCCATTCTGGGACTCTCTAATATTTAATCTACTACTCTAGAAATTACCTTATCAAGTAGAAGTTCATTAGGGATAGATGTCGTATGATGTAGGGATTATTTTGAAATTGTTTTTATGTTAAGCTTACATTCAAGTGCATTTTTTTAGGGAGAAGCCTGTGCTAGCAAATAGAACAAATTTTCAAGAACCAATTAAACCTATATGTAGGAAAAGAAAAAATAGCTTGTCCAAAACCTGCAGAATAGTTGTATTTAACATGATTCCACGGTCTCGGGCAAAGAATTCAGGTTTTCTCCAGAGAAGTTTGTAGCATTATCATTAAAACCAACAAGCAAAATATACTGTTCAATAAAAGTGATGGCTCCATTTTTCACTTATTGGCAAGTAAGCAACACATGAGCAGCTCAGCTAGAAACTTATTTCATCATTTCAGTTACTTGTTGCAAAAAAATGCAAAATTTTGACCCATGATTAGAACAGCCTACACACAGCTACAGACACAGGAAGCATTGCAGCTCCTCAGGGATACTTTTAGATTTTTAGTGTTAGAAATGCTTGCTGATTTTATCTAAAATTATAAGCCAAGTTGTGATACCATCATCCCTCAGCACAATACATGCAATACAGACTTCCTCAGCTGTTCCATGTTTTGCACGAAAGACAGAGTTTTTGTAAATGTCTACATCACCACAATAATATGGTTCTTGTGACCTTGTGAGGGAAGTGTAAGAAATAAAAAACTGAAAACATTTTTTCCTGTTGCAGTGGACACATAAACAAATCAAATGTCTTCTTAAACCGCTCATCTCTGCTTGTCTAAAGAAGTCAAGTGGCAACAGAGGCTGATGGCAATCCTGTCTAATATCTGCTGATAAATGTGAGGAATCGTTGTCACTAGCATTCTCCACCATCTCCTCTCCAAGACAGGCTCAAGAACCAACATTTCTCTATAAATAAACTTTCAGGGACATTTTAGAACCACATGGCCTTCTGGTGGATAAAGAGAGTTATTCACATATCCCCCCCCCATACAGTCAATTAAAAAAAAGTTAGAATTCTGGTTTGCTCCCTGGATTAAGAATATTCACAGAACACAGCTCATCCTCCTGGTCTGTAGAGTGGTTTCTATTAAATATTAAAACAAACTGTTGTGACTGAAAGGCAAAGGAGGCTCACTGTTTAAAGGGAATAAACACTGTTAATGTCATTACTTCCAAGAGGTTACTAATCATTATGAAATCTTGATTAATCACACAGTAAAAGAAGGAAGACATTCAATTGAAGATGCTTGGGTTATTTAAGTCCTGTAACTCATCTGTGAACAAAATAGGATTTCAGCAGTTCTCAGGTATGTCTAATTGGGAATGCCAGCCACTTCAATTTTACTTATTTAAATGATGTGTCTTATCAATGACAGGCAAAAAACCTAAGAAAATCACCCACACTCAAATCTCCAAAACTCCAAAATCATTAGAAATATACAAAAAATCTCAACCAACTTGTTATAATCACAGATCACAGGCCAGGGAATTTAGACAATTCTCTGTATCTAATGGAGTTAATATTATGGAAAGAATGAAGACCAGAGGGACAAATGGAAAACTAATTTGGGAGAAATTCAAACATTTGAGGAACTAATGGGCTCAGCTCCATTCCAAGAAAAGAAGAAGGGTGTGTGTGGTAGAGTGACCAGAACACGTACAATTGAAACATTAGAAGACAGCAATTTCACTTGATAATTTAGAAGTTTCTAGCTGGCAGTATTTGAACTGCATTTAGTCTACTCTTAACTGTGGTTCTTGCTGTACACAGTGATAAAGGCTGGCCTAATGAAAGCAAAATTAAGTAAACTACAAATCCTGTGTGCAATTTTTTTTCAGGTGTTTACTCATTCGATGCCCCCTCAAGCCCTGATGCTAGCTCATTATTCCCAGTAGCTCTCCATTTCAAATCAGTGACACAGACACACAAAAAGGTTACTTGAACTATCCAGAATCTGGTTTTGAAGCAAATTATTCCTCCATATGTTCAACATCTCCAGAATAAAATAGCACAGGCAGGACTATTTATGTTTAACATTTCTGAAAGAGTTTTGAATCCCACTGAAGTAACAGGTAACTGCATTAAAAGAGGAAAAAAAACCAAAAAAACCAAACACTTCAGCAGGATCACAAGTTATTTTTCAGATGAGTCTTTCATGCATGTTCCTGACAAAGACTGGGCAGCTTTCAGGGTATGTATTATGTCTGCACAGTGAACAGGCTGTTGTTCACTGAGATAATGCTTTACCTGAAGCAAACAGGAATATGTGGGATGAAAACTGAAATTATTGAGAAGTGGAGAACTGAAGGACAGAACAGGTTGGGAACTTCCAAGGTTGACAACAAGTTTCTGGTGCAGGTGGAAGACTCTTTCTACCACTGAACCACAGGCAGTAAGGAAAATATCTGTCCATGCAGTGTAACAGGCTCGCTGCTCTGCCCTGGGCTTCCACACTGCTAATGGGAAAAAATGGGAAATATAGGAGAATGGGCCAGCTGCTGGAACAGGACCAAATAACACTTCCACTCTTTTCACAGGTGACACAATCCACTCTTCCTTTTCTTGGATTAGTTTTGCTAAATGCATTCATTTTCCCTTTAATAGATTAAATAGAAAACTACATAAGTCTTGCACCAACAATGCTTTTAAACAGATACACCACTTTTATTCTTCCCCTAAAGACAAATTCCTTCCCTGATGTGCATAAACTTTCCAGAAGATGGACTGCAGACTTGCTTTCAGGATCTCAGAAGATACTTTTGAACGTCAGAGAAGCTTAGTCACCTGATTAAAAGTACCCAGGAAAATTTCATTATTTGAACTGTTTCCTGACCAAGAGCTGAAATTAATGTGTCCATGGAAGCAACTTTAGCTACAGCAGCCACCCAGCACCTATGTGAATGCATGATGCATATTTCCCTCAGTATTCTGAGAATTCCCTTCCTGCCCTGCCTCAGCAGCTCCTTTTCTGAAGGACTGAGGAGCAGGAGGAATTCTGTGGGACATTTCTGGCCGTGGGGTCACGATGAGTTTGAGTACCTGCGTCATGCTGCCAGCACAAAAAAAAACAAACCCCACTGTTAGTGAGCAAAATGTCATTTGTAGCTTGCAGTGCACAAGTGCAATTCTGTGTTAACAACACACCACTGCTTGTTCCTGCCTTCATTATCTGTTGATGCTAACAAAGTATGGATTTACTGGCATATGACAGTTCTGCCCTTGATATCTAAGGCTTTCCTGTAAATAAGTTAAATTAAATGCAAATAAAAAAAAAAAACAAAACCCAAGCCTAACCCAGCTTGTTCTGTTTGTACTTTTGTCACTGCAGGCAACCAGAGTGTGAAGCAGGTAAGAAGTCAAGCAAGCTCTTGACGTCAGTTATTCCTCATTTGGAACAATTTTAAACAATCTTTGACTTATGTTCATATGCTGATCATTGATTAAGCCCCAGGGATATTTCCTCCAGTGTTTCTTCACCTTTATTACTATAAACAATGTAGTACTTTTCCAAACCTCTTAGTCTCAGACTCTGTGTACAGTCTATTAATAAATCCACCCTTATATATTTTGTTTCTCATTAATACCAAGATGACAGCTGATATTCTGACAATCTCTGGGTCTCTGAAACACTCATCATTATCAGCAATAAGTCATGTTTATTTCTTAGCTGCACTCAAACATTAGAATTTATGCACAAAGAATAAATCATTCCTCTAACAGAATGATCAGTTTTTGTATTTCTCAATCTAGTTACACATTACTCACTTGGCATTTTCAGCTAAATGAATATGCTCACTTAAAATAAATAGTAAGGAAAAAAACAATAGCAGAAAAAGAGATTTAATAGTCACGTAGCATGCATCTAACCATCACTAAGGGACTCCTGATGTTACAAGAACCCACTGATGCCTGCTTTCATGCACACAACACACATAGTGGCTTTAGTCACAGTTAGTTTCTCTCAGTGTCTTTTATTAAAAACAAAGAAAGCTTCCAGTTCACAGATTAATAAGCTGTGACTTAGAATTTCAGCTGTTTTCAGTAAATATTTCACGTGTGTACCTGGATTTCATGTTTCTTCATGGCAGGGTACCCAGCACTACAGACTGCTCAAGCTTTGTTTTCAGCCTTTCTCCAAACCTTCTGCAAAAGCCACTGTGGTGTTTTGCTACTGCCCCTTGAAAGTCTCATCTTGCCTAATGACAGTGGTTTTTCAGAGGGAAGGTGGAAAGGACAGTGTTCCCAAAGTTGGAGGTGGAAGGAAGGGAGCAGGAAACAGCAGGTTTGCAAAAGTACAGGTGAGAGGGTTTAACTCCTCTGTGTGCAAGCTGCTGTCAACCTCATTCTTCTGATTTCCAGTCTATCACCATTCTTCTGTAATAGTGGGGTTTGTTTTTGTTTTTTTTTCTGCCTGATTCTAAATTTGGTGAACCTTCAACTGAGAATGGCCCAGCAGAATAAACTAATAATGGAAATTGGTTTGTCTGTGTCAAATGCCTATTTCTGCCATTTCCATCCACAGAAAAGCACCCATCTGAATGTTCTCCATTATGGTTATGTGAAAATAATTCCCATTTTTTCTTAATTTTTATTATTTATTATTTACATATTACTATTTACATATTATTATTGATTCATTTTATTGTTTATTTTTATTATTTTAATTTATTCATTGTTATATTTTATTTTAAGCTGTTTATTACATATTATTATTCATTTTATTCTTTATTTTATTATTATTTTATTCATTTATTGCTATTATTTTATTTTAAGATGTTTATTACATATTATTATTGATTTATTTTATTCTTTATTTTTATTATTTTTATTTATTATTATATTTTATTTTAAGCTGTTTATTACATATTATTGTTTTATTTTATTCTTTATTTCATTACTATTTTTATTTATTTATTGTCATTATTTTATTTTAAGCTGCTTATTACATATTATTATTGATTTATTTTATTCTTTATCTTCATTATTTTTCTTTATTTATTGTTATTCTTTTATTTTACGCTTTTTATACATATTATTTATTTATTTTATTCTTTATTTTATTATTATTTTTATTTATTGTCATTATTTTATTTTAAGCTGTTTATTACATATTATTATTATTTTATTGTTTATTATTATTTATTTATTGTCATTAATTTATTTTAAGCTGTTTATTACATCTTATTATTGATTTATTTTATTGTGTGTTTTTATTATTATTATTTTTATTTATTTATTGTCATTTTATTTTAAGCTGTTTATTACATCTTATTATTGATTTATTTTATTGTTTATTTTTATTATTATTATTACTATTATTTGTTTATTGTCGTTATTTTATTTCAAGCTGTTAATTAATGGCCTACCAGAAGCACCAGCTGAGAGCAGCACAATGCAGAGCACTGCAGAACCACAAGTTAGCATGGGAGTTACAGATTTCTGTAGTCAGGTCATGCAGTTACATGATCCATCCCTTGCCAGCTAGACCTGAGCCTTTCAACAGGATCATGAAGCACAACAATGTTTATATTCAGTCATTTACTGCATTTTTTACAGTCATTGTTTCATGCATTTCCCAGACATGTTCTAAACTGTGACAAGAAGGAAAGGCTTTAAGTTTCTTCACTCATATTTTCCTGCCTGAGAGGTGTTGATGCATTAAGTAACAACTGCTAGGAGAGCTCAGGACAAGCATCTTTGTGTAAATGGTGATAACAATTGTTACTGTTTCTGAATATTGACTTCACAGTACCACAGGCTACTGATTTTTTTTCCCTTTCTGTTGGGTATTTGGAAATGAAAAACAAAAATTATCATTGCATTGGGTTTGCATGGCAAGCTACTGGGAGCAGAGGGTCTACAGGGGTGGCTCCTCTGAGAAGTTGGCAGAATCTTTCCCCATGCCCAGTGGAGCCAATTCCAGCCATCTCCCACTCCCATCTGGAGTGAAATCAAACCTGGGAAGAAGGGGAGAGGTTGAGGGCAGCTTTTAAAGATTTGATCTTATTTCTCATGATCCTACTGCAATTTTATAGGTAATAAATCCAATTCATTTTCTCCACTCAAGCCTATTTTGCCCATGAAGTTAGTTGCTGGGTGATTTTTCTGTCTTGACCCACAAGCCTTTTGTCCTTTTTCTGCTCCTTCCTTTGCTGAAAAGGTGTGAGAGCACCATCATGCTTTGAAGGTGGAACAAACCTCATAGAAACCACAGAAAATTCCTGGAAGTACTGAGAGAATTCAAACATAACCTCAAAGTATATATAGTGCAAAAACAAGCATTTTGAATAATTTCTTGAACTGCTTCTTTTAACTCTTATTGCAGTATTCCTCGCACTTCTTCCCCTTGACCTTGTTCAAATCCTCATTCTTGCTTCAGGAAAGAGAGCAAAATTTAAAAAATAAAAATAAAAGGCCATGGACAAGGAATGGAAGCAGAAATATCTCCAGGAGCTTCCTCTCTGTAGATGAAGCTCACTTTACAGAGAGCAGAGAGTTGCCTTCCTCCTTTGCTTGCTCCTTGTTCCTCACCTCCTGTCACTTTTCCAAAATATCCTTCTTGGAATGTTCTGAGTTTTATCCCGTGACAGTTTTGTCAGGAGGGTAAATTTCAGCCAACCAAAGAAGCACAACTTGGATCAAAGTCCAAATTGACTTGCTAGAGCTCAGCACATCTGGGGAGGTTCTTCTGGTGTACCTTTATTTTATTTTTTGATTCAGAGCACCTACAGAGCGTGGAGGGCTGGCTGCTAACTGCTCTAACAAGCACAGCAGAGTAACAAGAGATGATCCTGAACAAAGTTATGAGAGGTCTGCAGCCCTCTCCAGCACCACCTGCATTCAAATTTGTAATTCATCAGTTTGTCATGGGTCTGTAGGGACCTGAAGGCCTTTCCCTCCCCTACCCCACAGCCCAAAACAATTTCCAAAAGTACTTCTCTGTGTCCAGGTAGGTAAACACACAGATTGAACCCACTGAAAGCAGCAACAGAGGTTAGAAAAGAAATACTTTTAGTGTGCAGAGCTACTCCTACACCAACAGCTGGTAAGACCTGAGAAAAACATAAATAAACGAATAAGAGAGAGAAAAATTTTTAGTGTCATGATGTCCAATCACACACTGCACCATCCCCTTTGATAAGCAAGGGGAAAAGGAAACCAACACATTTTCACTTTGAGGCATATGGCCTACCACCAGTAACCTTTATCCAGGCAGCTTTACATACAGCTATGAGATGAAGCACACAAGATGTCTGGATTGCCAATTAATTACACGTAAATTCTATCAATTCACCTGCACTATTTGATTTTTTTTTTTTTTTTTTTTATTCATGAGAGCTGTAACAGTCTGAAAATTCCCAAAGGCATATGTGGGAATGCTTGCCACCTGTGAAATAATACTACAACAGTGAAGTTTTCAATACCTATAACAGAATACTGAAGACAAGTTATAGTACAAAGCAAGAGCATCTAGTAAAATTTAATTACAGGATTTCTACTGTTGATTTCAAAAATTTGCAATGCTTACATTTCCTGCCTTTTATGTAAGACTGCATTTAGCTAAAAGGGTAAAAATTCTTATTTAATGCATCAGACAGGAGAGAGAAAAGGTGAAAAGGGGAAAGAAGAACTACAAGAACTAAGAGATGACTATTGCAATATTGACACCTTCATCAACAAGCATGTGTATGGATTTATGAACATATGTCTACCTCTTTTTGGTCATTAGAATTAATTCTCTTCAGATGGAGGTTAACTTTTTTTAGTTCATCTCAGTTTCTTCCTTTTCCATTTCAACAGTCCTGTCAGGCATGGACCAAAGTTGGGTGATACACGAATTGCACAATCATTTTACCAAAACACTTGATTTTCAGAATAAAATACAGGCATTCAGTAGTCACAGTAAAAGCAGAATCAAAACATACATGATGCAATCAGATCTTGTGCTGTTTTTATACAGAGATGCAAATTAGTTTTAATCATCTTATGAGTTTAGGTTTAGTTTAGGTCAGGATGTGCTCTGACACAGATCTTAATGACATATGAGAGGTATAGACAGTAGCAACAAGAACAGTTTTCCAAATTTTTTAAAGGTGAGGAAAGTGAAAATCTAAAGCAGAAAAATTATTTCTTTGCTCAAGAAATAGCCAAGATCTTCTCCCAGCTATCATCTGAAAAATCATCATTGTACTTTCTTCTTGTTCACCTAAGAAATATTGTATATATTCTTAGTGATATATAAAAGCTGCTTATTAACCACCTGCAACTTTTTCATTGACACTGGAATCAAATGCCAAAACCTACCCCAAGTGTTTTGCAAAGTCACTTAGTGCCCAAAAAAATTAAAACAAATGGAAGATTTTAAATTTCATAGAACTTCATGCAAACAAGATTTCAAAACAAAGGGAGCTGTGAAAACCTTGGTGGAACACAGAAAAGAATACTCGAGGTAGGGAGTAGCATTCTTTTTTTGTATTCACCAATAATGATTACACACTGTGGATTGGAAAATAAGTATGTTAGCACAATAATCTGCCTCCCATGAAATTTAAAAATCACCATAAACCTCCCTGCAGCAGAGGAAGAGCACTGATTAATATTTAATAATGGATCATTAATATCAAATACTGGATCTCATTCATATTTGGCCCTTCATCCCCTCCCAAGATAGGAGTTTAGGGTATGTATTCTACCAGATACTGTCAGCAGTTGGCACATTCCCTTCAACTTAAAAAAAAGATCTCAGGCACCCACTACTGTAATCTTTACATTTATAGTAACCTGCCAGTTTCTACTTTTATTTAAAGTAAGTCCTAATTGTATATGGGATTTTAGGTCTCAGTTTAAATTTGAAATATGAAACAGTATTCTCCTACAGATTTTTCAAGGAAAGCTGAAGAACCACTATTTTTTAAGAATACAAGAAAAAGAGATGGAAAATAGAATTATTTTTTTTTACTCAGTGTTGGGAGAATCATTGAAAATAGAGTTGATCATGAGTAGTGCTTGAAAAAGGACAATTTCATTCATAAACTTGCTATTGTATTTTTATCAGCTGGAATTAAAAAAAAAAATTGCCTCATGAATTGCATGATTTATTTTTAATCATGCCGTAGTTTATTTTCAGATAAAAGATTTCCACTAATACTTTAGTCCTGCAGGAATATCGTATTATTTGCAGAAGAAGCTCTTTACTCCCCTTGGGTTTTCCATTTTAAGCAGGAAGATATGCTGCTAATATTTGGATGAGCTCCAGAAGAGGAGTAGCCAAATATCTGGATGAGAAAGGAGTATAGACAATGGAATCAACACATGCACTCACTAACCTCAAAAAGACACTTGCAATACATGCATTTTTACTGTCACTCCCTGCTGCCCACTCTAATCAACAAGTTATGCTCTTCACCTTTATAGATCTTATAATTGTGCAGGGAAAATGTTAATTGCAGCAACATGCCTTACTAACAGAAGGATTTATCCATTCCACTTACACTCTTTCTCAGTGATTTAGCACAACAGTGAACTTGTAGAATTAACATTCTGTGGATTTCACTTCTCATAAAAGAGAACATCAGATGTTTGCTTCTTTCCAACAGGCTCCACTTGCCCTGCTAGCTCCTGTGAGAACCCTTTTAGCAACAGATATTGTACTACCAGTAGCTCTTATCTATAGAGATCCCATACAAAAAACCCCCAGAAACAATCAAAACAAACAAAATAAAAGGACTGAAAAATAAATCCAGATTTTGACACTGATAAAATATCCCAGTTTGAGGTAAATGGTTATCTCTCCTCTTTTCCATTTCCTCTCTTTAATAAAAATAATCAGTTTCCATTGCATGGTTTCTTCACTATTCCACCTGGGTATAGAGTAGGAGGTCTGAAAACTGGAGCCCAACTCATAGTCAGGACACCAGGGAAAGCATCTAATAACCTAGGAAGTGGAGTTGCTTTTCAATAAATAAAGGTATTTAAAAAAACCCATTCTAACAAGACCAGCAGCTTGGGGAGAGGGAGAGTGAACTCCACAAGCTGGACAAAAACTCCTTACCCCGTCCCCTAATGCTCTTTGTGGCCCATGGAAATCCAGCTTCTGTCCCTTTTCCTTTCACCTGATTAGAGCAGAGGTAGAAGTAGCACATTTCCTTATGCCATAAGGTTCTCATTCATTACTGTAATTGTCCACATGTACATAATATATTTGATTGTCATCATCTGGCCAAAATGTATAAGAGGGCAAAAAGAGAAGAAAATTTCAGCTGTTAAGTTTGGAGTTCATTGCCTCAGAACTTAACTCCATAGTCTACAAAATACACAAGCCCAATAATATATATGCTATATTGCATTATGTGCCCAAGTTGATTTTCCAGGCAGCAAGGAAATAAAAATTCCCATGTACCTCATTGTGTGGCTTATATCCACACTTGGGTCCAAATTTGCTGAAGGCTATTAAACACCATATAGGATTTATGGGTTTCCATACATTGTCCAGCAAGATGCATTGTCATGTAAAATACTGCCAAGTCTTTACCCCCATATTACTAAACAATTTTTATACACTTAGTTGCAGCATCATTTATTTCCAGCTATATCAGTGGAATTTACTAAAAAAACCCCACAATGTAGTAGCCAAAACTGAAGAGGCTAAATCTCAATTTAAAGACCAAAAACTGACATGAAAGAAAGATTGGGTAAAGTTGAAGCCAATGAAAGTATGAGTCATTATTATATAACAAGCAAGTTGGGTATATTTTAAGCTGAAAAAAAAAAGATAGGTTGAGAGGGGAAGAGAGCACAGAAGTGGGAGTCAACAGGGGAACTGAGGTAAAGTAAGTGGGTATGTAAAAGTTTATGAGCACTATTAGGAACTTATATGTTCTCTTAATTCTTGTTTACCTACATTCCTTTAAGTCTCAGGTAGAACTGTTATAAAATGTTAACTGTTTTCATCCCAGGGGATGAACTATCCATTCAAACCATATCAATGCAATTAATTGCCACTAGGTAGCTATTAGGCAACTTCTAGGTAACTTTGACAAACTTATTTTGTTCATAGAAGACACAGCTGGGTAGAAATTAGTCTCTAAAAATACTTTCACACAACCTGCTTGTTTTCTAGTCACTGTCTTCTTATGTTATGCTCATTCCATCTGTCAATAGATATGAGTCACACATTCGACCTTTCAGTTTCACTTGCGCACATAAATTTCTTCCAATTTCCTGTGAAACAAACACTTTTAACTCTTGGTGGGCCAGCAGTTCACACAGATGGCATGCTGGAATGGCTGAGGTAGAAGCAAAGTCTCCTGTTGATATTCTCATCTTTCCAGTCTGCACTACCTTTGGAGAGTAGATTGTCTCTCCATTTCGCTGACCGCCCCTCTGCCCACGCTACCACAACTCGTGCTAAAAAAAGTAGCAAGTAATATGGAACTCCAGTTCAAAAAATGCAGTCTAACTGTATTTTTAAAGAATGCTAAACACCAGAGAAGCAGATACAAGTCACTCCTGACAATACCAACCACGATCAGCAGATTCACTGAAGTAAAACTGTAATTTTACCAAAGCAAAGCTATAATTTTACCGTTTTTAAACCTGAAGCAGTCAACATTTGGTACAAAGCTAGCTTAAAAAGAAAGACTCATGCTTGCTCAAATGCTACCCACTGACATAAATCATGATGCCTTTACCAACTGATCCTACATTGCTCCTTCCCAAACACTATAAACACCTCCAGTATGAACAAAGAATGAACACAGCCACAAAAAAACACAGAAAAAAATGTAAGTCAGAGCATTATTTTGGGATTTGGGGGTATATTACCTTACTTTCTTTCAGGCATGGTGCACAATTTAATTCAATTTTTCAGGAAGCTTTAAAGACAAAGGGTAAAAAAACTGGTTTTAATAAGAATCACAAGGCTGGACTATTGAGAGACCAAATTCTGCACAATGACCTGGTAAAGAATGATGGAGGCTTGACGGGTACAATTTGTTAGCAGACCTCATTTGCAAGCTCATTTAACTCATTACTGTTGAAAGAGCAGCTCTGCAGTGAGATGCTTTCACAGAACAGAAGACTCACAGTCTGTTTCAATTAAGCATTACAATAGCATACAAGGCTCTGTGGTTTGGCACTGTGATTGCCTTCCAAAATACACCAGGCTTGGACCAGCTGTAATATTGCCCCATCAAAACCACTTCAGGCACCCAGGCAAAGCTGCTTTTCTTCTGTGACTGAGATTTCCCTGTCTGCAGTAATTGGAGGACAGTTTTCATGGAGAAAATAGGATCAAGCCTTCAGGTCAGACCTGAAGGACAAAGCCCAGAGCTGCTGGCAGGGATGGGTTGTGGCTGGGGTGGCACTGGAATGGCTCAGGCTCCTCTGCCTGTACTCCAACGTGACACCTGAAGGGGCCAGGGAGGTTTTGGCACTGTTGTCACACTGTATTAGGGATGGCAATAGTGATGACACAGCCTCTCAAGCTTAGCTGCAAAAGAGAGCAAGTTTTATTCTTCCAGATCTTCTTTTATAGACAGTTCTGAGCAGGTCCAAAAAGGCAAAGCTTTCATTGGCCATCAAACCAACACACCACCATCACTGAACAATTGGGAACAACACCCCTTGACCGTTTCTTACAGGTCAACAGCGAGACAAACAACACCTGCAAAGGTTCTTTTCCTTCTCCAAGGACTGTTTGGGTTCCTCCTCACACTTTCTCAGGCCAGTGTGAGAAAGTTGTGTGACTTAGTTTCACACAGACCCTGTGCTCTCTGCCTGATCTCCCACATCATGTGGGAGAAGCAATTTAGGAAAAACTGTAAAATGTGGAAGCACCCAGAAAGCCTGCTACTGACTTATGGATGAAGACTGGATTTTTTGACCTTGGGACATTGGCACATGAACATTGAAATAATAAGACAATCTGTGTATTTCTATACCAGGTATGTGCTCCCAGTCACTTATTTAAGTGCAGACTAACAAAGTTAATGAATCCAAGATGACATCATAGATGTGCATATCTGGCCTTTGTGTTAAAAAACTTCTGTTTCCTTACAGAAAAAACCCACTTAAAGGATTGATTTTCTTTCTGGTAACTTATTCTCACTGCACACTAGAAGAAGTAACCAAAGAAAGAAGAATTTTCAAGCAGTACCGAGGTCACTAGCAAACACGAACTTTGGGACATGGGTTTCTGAACTGAAGAAAAGGAAAACAAATATGCAAATATGGACAATCAGAGCTGAAATTAGCAATAAGGAATATTAGCCACCATTTCTTTCTTTTTTTTTTTTTGTTAAGTGGGGGTGGGGTGAAGTGGATGAGCTGTTATGTTTTTATTACTATTTTTTGGGGTTTTTTTTAAGTGTCAAGAACCACTCAACCAGAATTTGTATCCTGATATTTTGGTCATCATGTGCCTGTAGGCTAAATAAAAATTAGCATTCTTCAGGTTTTTTATATTTATTAGTTCTGATAAACAGTTGCCATTGGCACACAGTTGACAGTAACACCTACAGTGTTAAAAAAATCCCAAACCACAAGCTAAAAACCCAGAAAATATCTGTTAAGTGACTGCTCTGTTTTAAACACCAGCTTTTCTGTGTCAAACTTCCTCTTTCTAAAATATTTATAATACATGATCCATTTACAGATGTACATGCAGTCTATTATTGCTTTCTTAAGGCTTCAAGTCTCCTGGCAATTTTTCCTCAACTTCCAAAAGCATAAATGTCCATTATTGCCTAAATTTCATCTCACTGAAGTCAACTGAATTTCAAAGTTGACTGTCCTAACATGTGTGATGACACAGCAACCCAGTCAGGCTGTTCTGAAGTCCATGTGTATTTGTTTCTCTACAAGAATCTGATCTCCTTTTTGACAAGACCAGATTTTTATTTCACAAAGCAGGCAGAGAAAAGATACGTTGATATGAAAATTTCAAATATTTTTTTTTTTCCCAGGAAAACATTATTTATTTATGATGTCCAAATTTATTTTTGGTTGTGAGACTATAACCTAGTACAGACTAATTTAAGGCTAATTTTAAATACAGAAAAAGCGCCATTTATGTTTTAATTAGTTGAAGTTAGTGGGCTTTAGATTAAAATAAATTAAGAGTAAATAAGTATTTTAAGTCCCTAATTTAATAACATTTTTTAGTTACTAGTAAAATCCAAGACAATCATTACAAGTAGAATGAAGGAAAGATTTAAAGATAGCCTGGGCTTAGTTTTTCTGACAGGATTCTTCCCAAAAACCCAAACAAGCAGTCCATATATTGATAACAGTAAAATTAAGAATGAGAAATAAATATTTGTAGATTCTTTACCAGGTATGCATTTGCATCAGTTGACTCATCCCCAGATACAAATTTTGCAGTAATCCAGTGACTGTAGTCATTTATTTGTGTCAGAGAACTAGGGAAGGTAAGATTTAAGAGCTTTTGGTTTGAAAATCTCATCTCAGGCAGTCAACAGCACCCTCCTTTAATTCCATAACCAGGAATTAGAGAACTATTTTGCTATTTAAAGAAGCAGCACTCTACGGTAATGTCACTTCTCATGAAGTTTCTAATAACATCACATTTTAAAAAGAAAACGAAAGCATGCATTACTCTGTGTGTTCCTTCTCTCCTGAGTTACTTAACAGGTAGAACTGGCCCAAAGCAGTCAATAATTGGCCAAGTTTTGCTTCCAGCAATATCAGCCAACATTTTCCAACCACAGCCACTGGAAAATTTATTAGCTGAATGCCAATATATAAGGAAAAACTTCATCAAACTTTTCACAGAGCAACAAATTTCACACATCATTCAGTTTCTGCAGGTTGATCTGGAACCTGAGGTTTAAACAAATGATGCAGAATGCGAATAGACTGTTTATGATTTAGCATACTGATATGCCCAGACTCCTTCATCGGTATGCTGCAGAGTTTTACAGCTACAAGCTGCATTAAAATTGATGAAAGGCAATGTAACTTCTGTTGGTTGATTCTGTGCATCTTTGAGTTGACAAAACCAGGCAGTATTTCGAATTTTTGTTCGCAAGGAAACCTCCCAAATATTTTGCTAATTTTATTTAATGAAATACCTTTTCTCCAAGTAACTTGATTTCCTGCTCTGATGCTGATTCACTATTTCCACTCTGCACATTGCATACTCCAACTGAGGACTACAGATTAAGCCACTGTTAATAGCAGGTTAATGACAAAAAATCATTTGCTAAAATTAAAGAGTATGGGAGACATGAAAAATCCACCAAGTCAGATGTTGCACAAGCCCTAGAATAAAGGATGGTTTAGAAAAAACCCCACACTAAAATAAGTAAAGTACATTTAGTGATAAATGTAGTCATACATGTACTTTTAGTGATAATTTAATATTAAATTACATATAGAAGACACAGATTTATGTGTTTGAAGGATGTGTATAGGTGCACTGCAGAGGAGGAGGGTGCCATGCCTGACTGCATGGGATAGCAAAGAGATTTTGTTTTGGGATGGGAGGGCTCTAACTGCTCTGGATGGCTTCATTACACAGCAAAGGCTGTTGTTCTCTTAGTACTAATTAAACCTTAGGGAACAATTTGTTGAGATAGCTGGAGAAAATTTGGATGAGAGCAAGAGAGGAATTTTAATGTTCTAATCCCAAGCAGAAGCAGAAACATTAAAGTTCTAATATGATTCCAGCAGAGGAGCTAGCTGACTGACACTGCAGAGAGGTGGAACTGAAGTTTATCAATGTTTGCAGCACTTTGCAGGATTGAGTCTTTTAATGCAGGTACATGAAATAAAATAAATTCAGAACTCCATCCTTTTATATAGTTACACTGTCACAAAACACTCTTCAGTTTGTCAGGGTACTATCAGAGAGTTTATGGTTGAATACTAGAATTACTCCAGATAGGGGCTTTGAATCACTAAATATTTTCCCATTCATTTTTCAAATTCTTGTTAACAAATGAAGGAACCTCCACTCTTCCACCAAAGAAGTTCCTATAATTCCTATTTTCTTTCACTCTCAGCACCATCACTGAAGGCTGTACTCTCATGCTCTTATGTGAGCTTGTACCAAAAATGGTCTGCTAGCACAGGTAATGTCTGATCTTTCACCTACATGTGAATTTAAGTGATGTCTGTTTTTTCTTCTAGGTCATAGCTTAGAGAACTGAGAACAGATAAAAGTCAAACAGGATAAAAGAGCCTGCTTGTTTCTTTGCTGACAGAAAAAGTGGCAAACTGGGAGGATGTCTAGGGTTCAAATAAAAAAAAACAACATCAACTAGCAACAGTTCCCTGCCAGGGGAGGTGGAGAGGGATAAAAAGGGAGGAGAAGGTGATTTCTAGATTGGCTAGATGGATTAGAGCAAGCAGCTGTGAGATATAAACACTACAACTTCGTTACAGATTTTTAAGGGTAAAAACACAGGAGAAGTAGAGTGAATTATCTGAGGTCAGGTAAGAGAGGAACAAGTACACACAGGTTTGTGTACTTGGGGACAACTTTTTGCTCAGATAATATTTTAGAACATTGGAGATTAAAGCATTCCCTTTCTTAGATTTACAAGAACCTCAAGACTTAATCCAGATAAAGACATACCTCAGGAAAAAAAATAATAAAATCGAATTCTTTGCTGGGAAGCACCACAGAATAACAATTAAAAATAATAAAAAACAAAAACAAGCAAACAAACAAAATCTTCCTTTTTCAGACACGGATGTCACTCCCCATTTGGACTTCTCAGATACTTTTAGCTGCAAAAGAACAGCTGAAACACTGTGGTTTACCAAACCCCACTTCTCTGTTAAAGAAACCTCTCCTGGGGTTCCATGAGTTTTCCATCTGTTATAGTGTTTCAAACTTCCTAGAAATCTTTGCTTGTCTTCACTAATTTCTTCCCTAGAAAAAAGAACAAGTTTCTCTTTGTTCCTCAAGGGAACAAGCCAAGAAAATGATCATGTGGTAGAAGGACCACCTAAGCTTCTGTTCTCACAGGGTGAAGGGCCATAACTAATCATTGTTAACAGTTATAGGAAAAGGTAATCTCTAAGGTTGCTTTTTAAATTAAACCTTTTTCTGTCCTAAATTACATTTGATATTAAGAAGCACACACATCTGATGTTAAGAAGAATTTTTGAAATAGTTTTTGATAGTTTTTTAATAAAAAAAATTTTGAAAAATAATTTAATTTTTTTGAAATAATTGTGTGTCTAACTAATACATAGAATATATTTCATTTGTTGTGAGGAGGAAAAATAAACCACCAAAAAAACTCCACCAAAAACCCAAACACACACGTAAATAATCAATCCCAGCCTTAAATAAGAGATGCTCAACATTGAAATCCTCAGGAGCTTAGTGAATACTCAGCAATTGAATCCAAAAAATATTGGTTTTTTTGCATGTAGAAGGAAGCCACCTAGCCCTAAATATTTTTCCTTTAATGTACTCAAATATATTTGGGGATTCTGTCAGCACCTAGAGGCTGCAGTCTTCCTGGGCAGAACAAAACAGCTGGGTTTTTTCAGGGTCTAAAGGTTTTCATGTTTGGCCAATAGCTCCATATATCCAGAGTTTCAGCAAAAACTCCAACCACCTTCTCCTCAAGATCATAAAAATTGAAATACCATTCACTGAAATACCTAGAGCACTTACTGTCAAATAATTTCAACTCACAAACAATAATCCAAGGACTTGTTATTAAATTTATTTTTAAAGATTGCTCTCTAAGTTGGGAAAGCATAATAGCTGTTGTGCAGAAAATCAGCTGAATCCTTTTTGTCAAAGGAAGGGATGACAAGTGGTGACAATCATGACCATGAAGTTGTCTTCTGGACTTCCAAGATGTAATCTGAAGTTGTCATCTTCCATAGAGCCCATGCTCAAAAAACACAAAGGCAAAAAAAATTAAAATTAAAATTATCAGCTGTCTCAGAAAGCAAGGAAGAGCCAGTTTATAATTTCAGCATTATGAAAAACATGATGTCATTTCTCTCAGCAGAAAAAGTGCAGCCAATAGAAAAAAAAAAAAAAATCTTGTTGGTCTGTCTCTTTGCAAAATATTTTGTTACCATGCCAAAATACTGCACGTAACTTTTCTGATATATAAAGATTTCTTTGAAGATTCAGATGATCTATAATTATAACCTTTTACACAAAGAGGAAAAGTAAATCTCTGAGTGATAAAGCCTTTCGAACCAACGTTTAAGACTCATGGATACTCATGGATGTCTGTTTCAAGAGATCAAGGATAACAAAAGAGTATGGAACAAATTAAAAACCCAAGAGATAACTTGAAAGAAAATATGAGTAAAGATGGACAAATTATAGAAATTTACCCACCAAAAGTAGTTTGGCAGAAATGTCTATTATGTTCCCAGAGTTAGAATTCAAAAGTTTGAGCTCATTTCAAACCCAGCACTCTCCTATTAATGCAGGTTTTCTTTGTGTAATTAAAGAGCTCAGGGCAGCAGACATTTGGAGATGAGGATGTGCCAGGACCTGGAACACCTGCAGTGAGGGACAGGTGAACCAGAACACAGCTGCATTTCCAACAGCAGCTGGATTAACCTTGTCACCCTCAATTTGAAGCTGGAGGCCTCAGAGAGAATGAGCTGAAGTTAAACCCACCAGAAGTTAAAGGCAGAGGTCAGGATCAGATGGAGGACTGTGTTTATATATACCCAGCCCTTTTGAATCACTGCAAAGGCCATGTGCAAAGGACAAGTGATTGGATATATGGACAGAAAAGAATTAGGGCTAAGGTTTGCTGTTCAAGAGAGCCCAGGCTGAGAGGAGAGCTGAGCTGTTTTGGGGAGGCTCAGATACTGGAAATAGAGCACAGTTCATGGTGGAGCCTGCCATTCAGAGGTGTTAAAGCCAGATTCAGGCTCAATTAGAGCATCTTGATCCCCAAAGTACAGGGATCTAGCAGATTGAACACTGGAACAGATGCAGATTTTTCAGGTTAGGTGTAAAAGCAAACTTAAAATTAACAAAAATTGGCAAGAGCAATGCTTATTGTTCAATCCTACATGTTAGGTAAGGGCACTAAGAATATATTTATATTATAAATATATATTATAATAGATTTAGAGTGAGAGCTCAGTTCACACATTGCTGCAAATAAATTTTGGAAGTGCCTATAGATTAGGATGAAGGCTGTGAATCACTTGGGAATTGGATTATGTCCTAAGTGGGCAGAAGCTCTTGGGTTGCATGGTTTAGGGTGGGAGTAGAGATAATGTAGTGAAATTCAGTGATTTAGAGCTAGATTTGTATCACAGTGCTGAAGTGACCACAGGTCTAGGACAAGACTTGGTGCTGGCAGAGGCTGGGATTAAGGTTGAGAGGGGCAAAAATCCCCAAGCTTGGCTGAGAAAGAGCTGTGAGCTTTCTTAAAAGATTTAAAGCACACACGAGGTTGTAAATCTGTAAAATAATAGTTTAATAGAGATTTGAAAGTTTCAGAAGGACAAAATATTTTAGTAGAAGGCAGAAAAGTGTGATACATCTCATTAGCCAGTGGAAAAAAAATCAGTAAAAATTCAAGCAAATTATGTAAGCACCTAAAGAATGGAAGTAAAACCAGCATTGGTTTAACAGCATTTATTCTGCAGGTGGCCCCTTTCCCCAAGACAACACTTTGTAGGTGGAGAATAAATGCAGAAGTCATAACAGCACTGTACAAATTATGACCAAGAGCTCAGTAGGACTATTGTAATAAAATCCCAAGTCTTGATTTCTGCATTCCCTTGTCCCAGTCAGAGGCTAAAAGCACTAAGTCATGGCAAGGACTCTCTTCAACTTTATAATAAATATTTATATTAAAATAAATATCAAAAAGTAAATATAAATGTAACAAAGTAATGAGACCATATTCTCTCTCTCTGTCTGCATTGGGGGATTGGAGATAACACAAGGAAAATTGGTAGAAGGAAGCATTGCAGGCAAAATTGTCTGTTTATTTTAAGGTTTGTTTTGTTTCGACTTTATTCACAAAAGTAAAAAACAATATGCATTCTAGAAAATTTCTCTTGAAGTTGAGTTCTTCCCACTACCTGTTTCTGTGTTTTTTAAATCAGTTTCATATGAGGGTAAAATTTCAGTATAAAAAGTCTGTTCAAGCTAAAACACAAACTTGGCTTTTTATTTAAGTCAACCTTAACTAAAAGGAAGCAGGCAGAAGTGATTCCCAGTTAAAAAAATAAAGTTTATTCAAATGCGTTAACATGCAGAAAAGATTTCATTAGTGCTCCAGATTTTTGTGTTCTCTGTATTATTTAGAAATTGTTTATTGAGGAATGTCACTGTTTAGAAACTTTAAAAGCATAGTTCTTGATTTGACAAGCTTGAGAATAAGCACCAAAGAAAAGACTCACACCGTCTGAAGCTTCATAAGCCTGTATAATCAGCAAGATGAATTATTTTAAGGACAGGAGGAATTAAAATAACATGAAGTTTCCCACAAGCAGGGTAGGATATATTTTCCATTTAAAGACCCAGTCCAAAAGCAAAGCACTTCAAATTTGTCACAGATCAGTAGTCAGGTACTGGGTGTTTACTTCACCAGTGTGATGGTATAAACATCTGCCTGTGTGCAGGCAGCCTTTCCCTGTGAGTCCATTTTGTCTGTTCCATCAGCAGCCACACCAGGCCCCAGCACTGAGCCAGCCTGGCTTTCTGATGGATTGTTTTTGTCCAAGAAATCCACTGTCTTAGAGCTTTGTACCCTACATCACTCTTTCTCCACCTACGTAGCGTTTAGTCAACTGGTGAATCACCAGATCTCATCAGTGTGGCTTGGCAACATCTCCCAGGCACAGCACAGCTGTACAAGGCTACTCAGGCCACGTGCTGTGTCAAAGAGAGTCCAGAAATTTATTTCCTACTGCCTTTTGTGGCCAGGTTAGGAGCTGTGGGGAGGGAGCAGAGCAGGCCTATCAAAAAGAAGTTTTTTGAGTGAGCGTGAACATAAAATCACTGCAGCAGCAGCAGATATCGAGCATCTCAGACAGCATTTTAGTCAAGTGGCTTCTCTTTGTTCCAGGCATCTACTTAGGAAAAGCCAACAGAGGTAAAGATAATATCCAAAATACTCCTGTAATGAAAGAGGCAGGTGGGGTGGAGGAAAGAGTAAGGGAGGAGACAAAGTACCATTTGGTATATTTGGTGTGAAGAAAGAAATGACAAAAAAAAAGAGATAAAAATATCAAGCTGGTATTTTAGCCTTCTTAAAAGTAGAAACAGCATTTCCAAGAAGTCTCCTGTGTCAGCCAGACAGTCTTGGTTTGCAGTGCCCACAGCAGAGCCTGGGCAGCTCAGGCATCACCCCATTAACATCTGGTTAAGGAATAATCTGTATATTGCAAGGCAAGCCCAGTGCCTTGGATCATTGATGTTCATTGCCTTTAGGACATCATTCCTGGACAAAAGTTAAGTCATGTAAGACTCTGCTTTCTCCTCCTTTTCCCCTTTCTCAGACAACTATAGCCTTCTGCAAGCAGCAGTTCACAGGAGTGTTATTTGGGATGAAATATCACAGTCTGCAGCTACTCAACAAACCCTAGGCACCCCAAAAGCTTTTGAACAACCTGCCACTTTTAAGCCATGCTAGAAATAAACATTTGAGCCCTGGTGCTTTAAGAAAGGGACCTGCCTGCCTGTGGCTAAACACTGTTACTGCTAGAGCTGATTAAAATGGAACAAACAAGGTGTGAGGGGTCAATAACTGAGCGAGTTCTCCAGGACTGACTCATTTACACAGAGGGTTTTTTTTGCTATGCTGCAGTCAGTCCAGAAAGCTGAGGAGTAGTTATGACTGTACACAGCTGCATGACAAAATTATTCTTTATTTGCCATGTTTTACCTTCTTTACAAAGGCAACAACAGGACAGTTTGGATATTAAGTATAGGCTGCGGGTTTGTGACAGTCAGGGTTAAGCCATCTTGGCAACTGCCTTGCTTCAGAGACTAATTTCTGCACACTTTAATTCAAAGGTAAACCAAGTTTATGTCTTAAAATTTTGGCTTTTGACAGAGATAGATCCGACTGACATGATCCAGTCCTAAACCCTGGCTCACTAGTCCATGAGGCACCCAAATTACCACTGGGTATTCCTAAGTACAGGGACTCATTTCTGCATTGGACTGGATTTCATTCCAGTGGACTATAAGAAATAACTCTTTAATACTTGGGCAACATCTCAGGTAAGACACAGAACACCTCCAGAGCATCCCTTCAATTAACAAACTGCTTGGCTGTTTATATTCCATGGTTTCAGTCTTCATTTTTCTATGTGGGAGCCCTAAATTTGTAGGTCCTACTACCCAAGTAAACTCCCGTTGCCACAACTCCAATGTTTATAATGTGCAGTTATCCTCTTACCTTGAAACAACAGCAAGGTCATGTACTGGCCTTGCAGCAAAGAAAACATACTAAATCTGAAAAGACAGCGTAAGCCATCTGACCTCTTCTTTAGCAGTGCCAAACATCTCTCCTGTTACTCTGCCTCTGAAGGAAGCTTTGCTGGAGAAGACACTTCACACCTGCAGAAATATCTTTCTTGAATGATGGGGTGGTTAAAAGCATAAAATATTTTTATTGCTCAAGTTTCCTCACAGAACCAGCGTCTGGCTGCAGGGCACTTCCACCTACAGATCGACATAAAAAAGATCCTGCTGTATATAAGCTGTCCTCCCCCACTGGGCAGGGGTAATGGGAGAAGGGAATTCTTTAGTTACTACTCTGCCTAACTGGAAGACAGACATTCCCGTAAAACTGTGTGTGGGAGCATTTCACACTGAAACCAAAACACTGTTAAAAGTAAATTCAGTGAACTACTTCTCATGCAGTGCAGCTGCTGTATGGAGAGACGAGGATATTTTATTATACACACACAAACTGCCAGACACCAACTCCACTGCAGTGCCAGGGAGATAGCTCTCCATTTTTTGTCCACAGAATGCTGTTATCAGGGGCTGTTGACCAAGGCACACCTTCTCATGTCAGTCCCAACCTGCCCCTTGTCGACCTGGGGAGCTGAGAGCAACGTGTTGTTTATGATTAAAGCTGTCTCAATCCAATTAAATCCGTGTTTGGAGACTACACAATCAGCAGAGTAAATTGACGTGATGCTCTTGACTTTCTAATTATGCCAGATTTATGCTGCTGAGAGCAAGAACATGGGCCAGCCTTACAGCGTGGCCATGAACTCATGTGACAAATCTGTTTCAGGAGAAAAATTCATTGCACCTCATTGCTTCAAGCAGCATCACTCCAAGGACATACTGATGTATAAATAAAAAGTCTTACTGCAGCCATGAGGCACCACATTTTAAATAGAAATGTCCTGTTGTGATGGTTAGTGACACAGGGTAACATGGATTGTTTTGTTTTGCAAGTTTTAACCTCAATATGGGAGAATAAGAAAGGTTTATTCTCTGTCTCAGACTAAATTGACAACATTGAAATACTTTATGTTTAATATAATTGATTTTCCACCCACTGAGAGAATAGTTAAACACTAAAAATCAATGCCAGTCTCTAAACTACTTTTTTGATCCCATTTGACTGTTCTGTAACAAGTTATACTGAAAAGTGTCAAAGTAAAGGGAAGAAGGAAGCCAAGGATATAATGCAGTCAGGACCATCACACCCTTCATAATAAATACTACCAAAATATTTATGACAATGTAATTCTGCTTGGCAATAAAACTTTGTTAGCTGTTTAGAAGACTGGTATCCTAGAGTTGGCCTGTATTCCTGTTTTGCATCAAAGGAGGAAAAAAACTTACAACATTGCAATTCTGTGAACATCAATGGAGTAGAATTAAGGCTTCATACTTGGTCTGAACAAGTCCTACTCCTGTTTATCTGTAATTTCTGGAATTGCCAGCCCAGAAAAACATACTTGTCCATTAACCACCAAGGTAACTTCCTGTCTCAAACATCTGCAGCTAGGATTTCTCTGTCCTTCAAGGCATAAAGATTATTATTTGCTAAAAATTGCTGAAGAAATGTTTACTTTTTAACTCTAATACCATTACTAAAATTTATTCTTAGAGTAATCTAAGAATGACAACAGTAGGCAGAATATGAGCCAGGTGGCCAAGAAGGCCAACAGCATCCTGGCCTGTGTCAGGAATGGTGTGGCCAGCAGGAGCAGGGAGCTCATTCTTGCCCTGTACTCGGCACTGGTGAGGCCACACCTGGAGTGCGGTGTCCAGATCTGGGCCCTCAGTTTGGGAAGGACTTTGAGACCCTTGAGGGCATCCAGAGGAGGCAACGAGGCTGGTGAGGGGCTGGGAACACAAACCCTGAGAGGAACCACTGAGGGAGCTGGGGATGTTTATCCTGGAGAAAAGGAGACCCAGAGGTGACCTCATCACTCTCCACAGCTCCCTGAAAGGTGTTTTTATCAGGTGGGGTTGGTCTCTTTCTCCAGGCAGCAGCTGACAGAACGAGAGGACACAGCCTCAAGCTGTGCCAATGGAAATACAGGTTGGAATTTAGGAAAAAGTTTTTTGCAGAAAGAGTGATAAAGTACTGGAATTGTCTACCTGAGGAGGTGGTGGAGTCACCATCCATGGATGTGTTTAAAAAATGATTGGTGCTCGGTGCCATGGTTTAGTTGAGGTGTTAGGGCATGGGTTGGATTCAGTTATCTTAAAGGTCTCTCCCAACCCAGTGATTCTGTGATTCTGTATTTATTTACTGATTCTGTATTTATTATCTGATTATTTACAAGGGATGCTCATTTTTGGAAGGCCATTGCACAAGTCACATTTCAGATGCTGTAAAAATTTAGAAATCCTAAAGAAACAACAAATAGATATTAGATGTTAACATTACCATGATCCTTTAGAAATATTAATTCACTCATGACAAAATGACCTTTGTATAAGGTCATTATATTTGTATATATTTGTATAAGGTCATTGCTACATACTCTGTGTCCATGCCAAAGTTTCATCCAGAAAAACCAAGAGAAGCTTCAGCTTTTACTGTTTCACAGTTCTCCATCGTTACTTCTGCATGGAAATACTGTTTTCATAAAGAATGCTAAAGCTGTCATCACACCCTGGACATGTTAACCAAGTAGTATTCCTAGAGCCAGCACAACCAGCTAGGAAAAGTCAGGCTGTCTCATTATTATCAGCATTGGATAAAGATACTTTTAATTTACATAAAATATTTGAGGGTTCTTTATTAATTAATAATTGGGCATGTTATTTGGTCTACTGATTGCTCTTTGTTGACCTGTGTATTAAATGACTATAAGGAGCTTTTTTCTTGCAGAAAACAACCCAAATTCTGAATTGACATGGGGATAAAAAAGAACTTCAGGGCTGAAGGCATCTTGCACTTCTACACAATTTTAAAGAGAGTTAGCTGATGCTGTAATGAAACTTGTGCCACTGAGCCCTTCCATCTGAAAGGTATCACCACTGAGAGCAAGATGGTCAGAGCTATCCCTCTCCATGCCAAGCCCACCAAAGCCAAATCTCTCCACTGTGCTAGTGGAAACTATAAACAAAGGCTCTCTTTGAGCCTGAGAGCAGTGCTCCCATTAATCTTTACAGGGAACTAGGTCAAAGAAGCCCCAAGGCCTCTCTGAACTACATAAGCAAGCAGAGGCCAATAAAGGGATATTTCTGCAGCTGAGAATGCCTTGTGCAAAAGAAGAGCCAATTAAAAGTCTTTTCAAGGCACACCCATGCACTGGATAACAGGAGAAATGGAAATATCCAAGCTACTTTTTAGTTCCAGAAACATCCTGTTGGTTTGCTGGCCCAGTTGGTGGTGGGGGCAGGGGGGAAAGTCTGAACAAAAGAAATCCCAGTGGATTCCAGAGAGCCTCAGGCTAGCCTTTAACACCAGCTGTAGCTTGGCTATAGCACTAGCAATGGCCAAGGATTTCACTCACGAGGGACTGAAAGGACACCAAACTAATCTAAGAGCTGTTGCAGTCTAACTGCAGTTTGTTTGAAATGTACTACATGGAATTTTTAACAGCAGCTTGCACTTAAAATGTTCTCCAACCACTGTCGAGGTCCTAGGACAACCAGTAATCTCTGTGTTTCCTTAGAGCAAGTTATAACACTCTAGGAATTTTTTCAGACAGTTTAATAGGGAGATAGAGGACAAAATTTATTTAAGACATGACCTAGAATGCACTTGCTCAAATAAAATTGATGGTAAGAGTGCATATATACAACAAAACAGCTAAGAAGGAACATTAAATAGAGCTTAACACAAATGAAGGAACAATTTTCTTAGACTTCAGCATCTTGCATTGCTTCAGCCTAAACAAATGTTCTAAGGAAACAAGGCTGCAACTTGGGTATCAGACTACCTGCACCATATGACACAGATGCTCAAATTCCTAACCATATCCTCTAGGACCATTGCCTCATACACTCCAGTAAGTTGTATCCACAGAGAAACCTTTTAAAGACTTTATTTATTATTATATTAATATAATAATGTAATTATAATTAAATTTTATAATTATAAATATTAATATATTATTATTACATTATATAATTATATAATAATTTTAATTATAATTATACTCATATATAAATATTATTATATTTATAATAATAAAAATATTTTTTAAATCAGCTCCACCAAGCAGACCTTTCCTGCACTCATGAATACAAAACTGCCATAAGAACCTGTCTCTCATTATTTTGGAAAACACACAATTGCAGATGACAGATGTAGCAACGACAAAGATTGTGGCAGGTTTGTATCCAGATCTATCCATCCCTTCTTTTAAAACCCACAATTGTGTGTGATGCAATTCCCATCCTTCCTCTGATGCTTCTTCCCAGGAGTTTTAGGTAGCATAAGTCTCTGAGCCACCCTGATGGCTCTCTCCAAAGGAGAGAAAAGAAGTTTGATAAGTAATTTCCCCCCACATATTTCTGCTTGCCAATGCTGAAACAACAAAAGGGAACCCATCCAAACTCAAACTGGTACAGGGCCTCTCTATGCTTTCTCATATTATTATTATTAATATTCAAATTTAATGTTAATATTCAAATTCTGGATCATTTTGGAGTCTAGGCATAGAAGGAAATCAGGCATTAGGAAAAATCACAAATAAAGATCACAGATAAAGGACCCTGGATATTCTGAAAACTTTACATATTTTTTTAAATTAATTTCAGCTGTATTTCGAATGTGTAGGAAGCAGCCTGCCCTTCTCAGTCTCCCTCCCTCCCTCCCTCCAGTCTAATATATCTTTTTTTCCATCATATTTATCTTTTGGAACACTTTTCCCTCCTTGTTCCTGATGTGGCATTATCTTAATTTGCAACAGTCTTACCTTCTTACCTAGCTTTTAGTTAGCTTTTCTCTTTTTTTCATGTTAATCACCTTTAAAAAGACATTTTTTCCTGTTCTTCATGTGAATGGGGCCTAGCACAGGAGATTCTAGTCTTGGGTTATCTCTGTGCTCTACTAAATATCACATTTTAAATGAGTTGAATTGGATGAGTGGAGAGCAGTGGATGTTTTCTATGTAAACCTGAGGAAAGCTTCCAACAGCCTCTCACAATATCCTGATCAGTGAACTCGGGGAGTGTGGCCTGCAGGAGCAGCCCTTTCAGTGGATGCAGAAAAGGCTGACCAGCAGATCCCAGAGGCCTGTGACCAGTGGCACAGGGCCCAGCTGGAGGCCTGTCACTGCTGGTGTCCCCCAAGGTTCAGTGCTGGTTCCAGGATTGTTTAACTCCCTCATCAGTGACTTGGGCAAAGGGACAGATGCCCCCTCAGCAAGTTTGCTGATGACACAAAGATGGGAGAAGTGGCCAGAACCCCTGAGTGCTGTGCATCCCTTCAGAGGGACCTCCACAGGTTGGACAGATGGACAGGGAAGAGCTGTCTCAAATTCAACAAAGGGAAATAAATGCAGGGTCCTGCAGCTGGAGAGGAACAACCCATGCACCAGTACAGGCTGAGGAGTGACCTGCTGGAAAACAGCTTGGTGGAAAAGGAGCTGGGGGTCCTGGTGGATGACAAATTGTCCATGAGCCAGCAGTGTGCCCTGTGGGCAAGAAGGCCAAGGGTGTCCTGTGGTGCATCAGGGAGAACACTGCCAGCAGGTCCAGGCTGGTGATCCTGCCCCTCTGCTCAGCCCTGGGGAGGCACATCTGGAGTGCTGGGCCCTGTCCTGGGCTCCTCAGCACAGGAGAGACGAGGAGCTCCTGGAACAGATCCAGTGGAGGGTAACAAAGGTGATGAAGGGACTGGAGCATCTCTTGTGAGGATGGACTGAGGGAGCTGGGTCTGCCCAGCCTCCAGAAGAGAGGACTGAGAGGAGACCCTGCCAGTGTCTGTCAGTATTTGGAGGGAGGTGTCAGAGGATGGAGCTGGGCTCTGCCCGCTGATGTCAAGAAACAGGACACAAAGCAACGGGCAGAAACTGATGCACAGCAAGTTCCACCAGGATATGAGTAAGAACTTCTCCCCTGTGCAGGTGGCACTGGAACAGATTGTCCAGAGAGGGTGTGGAGTCTCCTCACTGGAGATATTTCAGAACCATCTGGACACAATCCTGTGCAATGACCCTGCATGAGCAGGGAGGTTGGCAGTGACCCACTGTGGTGCCTTCCAACCTGACCTGTTCTGTGATTCTGTGGAATTAATGGGAAAACTGCCTGATGGAATAATATCTCAGTGTAATAAAATGTGTGACAGCAATGTCATTAAATACTCCTGACCTGACCATGCAGAACAGTATATGGTGGGAAACAGATTTTTTTTTATTTTTTTTTTTTCATGAGGTGGGGTGAAGGAGCAGAGGAAAAAAAAAACATTTAGCAAGTTTTGAGTGGCAATTTCTAGAAGTATTATTTGTAGGCTGCCTACTGAGAAAGAAGTGAGATGTTCCAAAAGAAGAATATTGCAGAGGTAAATAAGGGTAAAACAAAGTGAGCACTTGATCAAATTAATAGGAATTTTGTGGTCAGAAAACTCCCTAGACTGGAGTCCTGAAGCCATCAGGAATTCTGCCATTGGTAGTACCAATGTAGACATGGGAATGAGTTACCCCAGTTGTTCTGGGGGTTTATTTTTAGGTTTCACTTGAGTTGTAACACTAAACATATGGGAATGCAGCATGCCACAGGAAGTTCCTATGTACCTGTATAAAGTATAAATAATGAGTATAAAGTATAAATAATGAGAGTAAGGGCTTAGGTTATCTCTATAACCTAATATAATAGCAAGTAAAAGAGATGCATGATTAGGAGACTCATTAGCCATGGTAGTCACACGAGAAACCAGAAAGGACTAGCACTGTACAATATTCTACAACCTGAGAAACACTGACTTCAGCTATGCTAAACAAACAGAGCAAAGGACTACTCACTCTGGGCTTTCAGCTGCTTCAGTTCCCACTTTTTAAACTTTATTTCTGCATGTACATGCCATGCAAGTCTCTGGACATCAGGAAGTCCAAGTTTTTCAAGAACTAAAGTTGCACAAGTTAAACAGAACTGCTGCAATTCCTCATGTATACAACATCAGGAAAAAGACGAGGAAAGTCACATCTGTTAAGGCTGAACCCTGAGTTCAAAAAAACCCAAGGAAAATGAAAAAATTGCTGCTTGTGCTCACATGTTCTGTAATCTGATCAGGAGGTAAATTGGTTACAGGTGTCACTCATCTGAGACCTTACCCAAAGGAACATGATGGGCTTCATAGATGCTTCTCATTCTTGCATGTGGACTGACCTGAGTATCTGTTTAATCTTTTTCCAGTTGAAAGCACACAGTTCATCTATTGACATTTTCTTATCTGAAGCTGATGTGGAAAGAAGAAAGGTTGTAGTTTAAAATTAAGGGTACTAGATTTCTAAATTACAGTGCACTGAAAATTAAAAAAAAAATAGCATGTGCTTACAGATATGTCAAAGATCAGAAAAAAAAGTTTAAAGTTGGGTTGTAACTAGGGGTTGGGGTTTTCTCATTTTTCTTTTGTTTTTAACATTATAAGCTTTAATCTGAGACTAATGACAAAATTCTCTGATTCCACCCAGTAAACACTCTCAGAAACCCCTACACACACTCAAACTCTCTATATCCAACTTACAATTAGATGAAGAGCTTGACAAATTAAATAGATTTTGTTCCTGTTATAATCCATCTGAACAAATGCCTAACTTTTCATTTTTTCTTTTGCAGCTGGTATCTCAATAGTCTGTCTGTTTAGACTTTCTGTGCTTTTACCAGAGATGAAACACTCAGCATCCAGCTGCCCCTGCAGCCCCAAACCTCCAGTTCTGCACTTGCAAAACCCGTGCCAGGGAGTGGCAATTCTACTTCAATGACTTTATTGACTCCAAAAGATGAAGACAAGCACGACTGACAAAGCTTTACTGACCACTTTTATTTTTAACCCAGCACCATTCCATGCCCGTTCAGAATTAGCTACATGTGGTTTTTGCATTTACCACTCCTTAAGTCTGTGGGGCTTTTTACAATAAGAAGAGTTATCCTTTCATAACTGGTCATAATGGCTTTTGGAAACTTCTCATTGCTTTTTAGATTTTGGGGGGAGAGCAACAGGACTCTGTTTTGTAAAACTGTAATTTTTTTTTTTAATTGTTTTCTTCATTTAGGTTAACTTACACTGCCATCATGTGGGCAGAAATAAGAAAAATAATTATTCAGTGAAATCTCTCAACTTCAAAGCCTTACTTTCCCTTTGAAACATTATTTTTTCCTACCAATACGAGCATTTACCCAAGATTATTGAAACAGGGGGAAGACAAACCCCTGATTATTGGTTTGTTTTTGTTGTGATCCGGCAGAAAATTGAGTGCTTGAGTGGGGCTGTGTTGGAGCTGGGCAGGAGCTGAGCAGCACGAGATGCTCTCAGCACAGAGCTTTAGCTGCTCCTCCTCACACCCCCTGTCTGCACATGAAAAAAAACATAAAGGGAACAGAAATTGCCAGAAAACCACAGAGCAAGCAAAAGCCAGGCAGAGCCTGAAGCATCTTTACAAGTGCAGGGTTTGCACAGGAGTGCCAATATTGCCAGGCTTTCAACCCATGAACACGACTCAAGAAACCAATCAGACAAAGGAGAAGTTATTTGCCATTTTTCATTCCTTTTCCTTGGGTGCTGCAAAAATGTATTTACCTCTTTGAGCATTAGAAACCTCAATTTCTGTGCTGTTTTCAGACATCTAAAGGATAAAGAGTGAAAAGACAAAAAATGACCCAAAAGTATAAATCTTGTCTTTTTCTTTTACAAATGAACATAATTTGAAAGAAAATTGCCACAAATTTTTAATATATTATCTATATAATATATTATATTATATATAAGCAATATTATATTATTATATTAATATATTAATATATTTCTTTTATTTCTATATCGTTTTATATTCTACATTTTATACTTTATATATAATATATAATATTTTAATATATTATATATTATATATTATATATTACATATTACATATTATATATTATATAGTATATAGTATATAGTATATAGTATATAGTATATAGTATATTATATTGATTTAATATCTATTATTTAACATATTATATAATGTATAATATATGCATTATATATTATATAATATATTATATAGTCCTTATTAATTTGAAGAACATCATTTTGGAAAATTATATATATGATAATTATATAATAGATAATTGTATATTATATATAGTATTTATATATAATATAATATAATATAATATAATATAATATATAATATTGTACATAGTATATAATATAATATATATTATATATAATGTATAATGAATTATACATTATAATATATATTTATATATATTATATTATATTATATTATATTATATTATATTATATTATATTATATTATTATATATTTTTTGAATAGTTAGAATTCTAACTATTAGAAAAGTTAGAATTCTTTAACACAAGAAGACTACATTCAAACTCTATAGGACCCAAGTCTGTATGCCATAATCAGTTTATAAACAAATTTATATTGTCTAATGTAAGGAATTTACACAAAGAAATGCATGTACTGCCACACAAGTGTTACTTGAGAAATCAATATTCACCATGACTGACAGAATATTTCCTCTACATTTAGGTACTGCTACCATAGTTTTTTTCTTTACAACAACTATTGATAACTGTTTTATTAGGAAATGTAGATTATAAAATCTTGGTCAGTTTAATAGCTTAATGATTGAGCTTTTTAACTATTTAATGTATGGGAATAAATTAATTCATTTTCTGCGTGCCATTTTCCCCTTGTGTTAAAATCAGATATATTCCCAGAGCTGTTCTGGGGCCTTCAGAACTTGTCATGTCATATCTTGCTGTTTTACTAGAAATGATAGATAATTGAATTTATACCAGGTGTAACTCTTAATGTAAGAATAACTCTTTCAATTTCATAGCATTGGTTTATATAAAGATCAGGTTAGTTCTCTCATTCATTAAAAGTGACAGCACTCTTCTCTCAGTTGCCTTTAGACACAAGCTTGACAAACTAGACTAATGGAAAAAAAAAAAGTTAGGATTAATAGATTCAATAGATTAAAATTTGAACAAAAAGATGGTACAGCTGCAAAACCAGAGGAGAATAAAAAAAGGGAGGGGTGCAAACTCTTTAACAAGAATTCCATTAAATAAAATGACAAATTAGTTATCTCCAGTGCATAACAAAATTTCGTGCCATTTCTGTCAGTAAGGCTGAGGTTCAAGCTTGACAGAAAACACAGGACTCCTCCTAACTCATGGATCAAGCCTATGTATAATAAAATAAACAGAAATAAAAAAGAGAGCAGGCAGCACAAATTTAATCTATCCACTTCAGGTTCACTCAGTCTTAATACTTTACATTAACAACCTCATGCTCCTCAAAGGAAATACCTCGATAAAAAAGCATTGTGAACAGTGGTGCTGGAGGGCATCCAACATATGCTGCTCATTTACCAGTACAGAAATGTTCACCAGCCTCAGCTGTAGCTCCTTATCCGTCCCACCACTTCCCTTGTAAGCAGAAATAATTCACCAGAAACAGTTTCTGCAGTTCAAGGAAAGCAAATACTTGGACAAAGGTTTCACATCCCTCTCCTCACACAATTCCTGTGGTACAGAACGTTAAGAAACTGTTCTGGCTTGGTTTGAAGGGAGCCCTACTGATAAACACACTGCATTTTCACATTGAGTATACTTTTATCCAGCTTAAGGATTTCTCTGAACACAGGACAGAAAGAATGTTTCTAAAATATTTAAAATTGCTGTCTGGGGTTCTGGGTTTGCAGTTGAAAAATTAGAGAAATAATTTGGTAGTCTCAGTGAAACTCATTCTTTTCAGTTACATCCAAGAAAAATGTATGAAGTGTATCTTGTTAGTTACCTTCCAATTCCATCAGAAAATTGATGGAATATCTGAATTTTGGTACAGAAGATCTATTCTGGAATACAGACCCTTCTGCAAAGAGGGACCAGACAAAACACACTATACTCTCAACATAAAAGAGCAACTTTACCAACATGCAGAAGAGCAGCAGGTGTTCAGTATTCCCAGGAAAACTTCTGCCTAGATAAAACATATAGCAAAGAAAATAACTCTTCAGACCTTTTTCTACATTTGATTATAAGGTAGCAATCCCTAAAGGTCTAAAGAGGCTTGGGACAGTATCTTCTTGCCTTGCCTTGTAGCAGTTATTTAAAGTGCTCCTTTTCTTTCCTCAGTCAGACCACAACATGAAACAATGGTGAGATAAACAAATGGTTTTAGCTAATTAAATCTAAAAAAGTATTTCCCCTTCTTTTCATGAGGAAAAAAAAAAAATATTTCCATTCTTCTTCCCTAACCATCCTAGACATGAGCCCATATTTCATCCAGTGTTTCCTGAGGCTGTCTGGCCATTTCCATTTAATGATCAGAGTTGGTTGAAAGACAAACAAGGGCTCACCAAATCTGAGAGGATTCATTGCAGCTCTGGGAACTGCAAAACCATTTGAGCACCAGCCAGAGGAGCTGCTCAAATTGGGCTGTGGCCACACACACTCCATGGCCTACAGCTGAACCCCTCAGCAGGGAATTCCTCCAGAGTTACAGGAAAGAAAGGAGTTAATATTTGACAGTCTTTGCATTCCTTAGGTGTGACCCCCAGAGTCTGGCTGCTTGCCCACTGACCACTTAGACAATCCTGGGAAGAGCTCCAGGCACTGGTGCTCCCACTCCTCTGATTCTGGTGCTGCACAGAGCCCACCCTGAGGAGGAGAATTCAGACCAAACTGATAAAATCAAAGTTTGACCAACTCAGATGGGAATTAGCCTGATGATAAAGACAGGCAGGTTTGACAAGCTAGCTGTTCAAAAGGCTCAGAATTAGACGCTGCTGTCTCACGCTTCATTTCAGGGAGGTGCCAAGGATAGGAAGCTATATCTAGGTCTGACACTTTCTACAGAAAAAATAATCTTCTGAAACCGTAGTTAGACAAATAAATCCTGGGACAGATTGGGTGTGCTCATGCAAATACATGAAAGCACCTGCAAAGGTACATATGTCTTTTAATAAAACTCCCTCAGTTCTCTTTCCTCCCTCTGAATGCCTTACCCCTCACTCTCAAACAATTTGGATCTAACTGATTACTCTGTTTCTTGGGGTGATGGAAAAGAATCCCAGGTGCTTATGTTATAATCAAGCAAGAACTGAGTTGTATAAACAGGGCTAAAACTGAAAAGACTGATGAAGAAAACTTTTTTTTCAAAAATTCTGAAATTCCTACCTGAGGGATAAGGAGATCCTGTCATAAGTTCTCTTCATTTAAATAATATTTATCCAACTGTATCCCATAATTGACTTTAAAAATCTGTCATTTAGCTGTTATTAAAAATCTGTCATTTAGCTGTTATTTATTTTGTTATCAATTTCCTAGAGGTCCAGACCTAAGGACAATTAACAAAACATGAGCCAAAATTGATTGTCTATGCTTGACTACGTAGAATATAAACACTACTCCACCAAAAGATTGTTTAAAAACCAGAGAGCTGAACAAAGCCTTAAACCTGATGTTGTGCCATGAGGGAGTGCCCAAGGCTATGCCACTGTAACCATTCTGTCCTTAAACACAAATATTTATTCATGCAAGTGGCCAAGTAGACTTGTAAGCATTTTTATTATTCTAGTTTTAAGGGCTGCAAGCCTTGGCTCCATGGGAATTCAATTGTTGATGTGGGTAAGGGCAGTGCTAGCTCAGAAGACGACACAAAATTTGCCTTTCTGCTCTAAATGTGCAACTCTTCCAATGTGCTGTGAGGTAAGTGTTGGCTGAAGCCACAGTTTTGGGGAAGTTCTGTCTTTCTACTATTTCTCCACATCCAGTGAAGAAGCTGTCCCTAAGAAAAGTTTAAAATCTAAAGTAAGAGCTCTAAGATCTGCCCTGCTCCTGTTAATTTGGCCCCTTTGGGGGAAAAAACACAGCCACAAAATAATTTCTGCAAATGGCTTTAGAAATGGATTCATTTGCTCACTCTTTTGGGCCCCCAAGACTGAAATCTAAACTGACTTGGTCTTCAAGATTCTCCCAATGGCCCATGCTTTCTTCTAGGCTCAACAAAAAGCCCAGTGGAAGGTTTTTTGAGGCAGGTGTAGGGAAGGGGTTTCTGCATTATTATTTTTGGTGTGACTGGAATGGTTTACAGAAGTCAGAGTAGTCCAGCTGCGCGAAAACCTTTGATGTGGGACTTCCCTTCTTGTCCTTTCTCTGCCTTTCTCTTGGATTTTGTTATGTACTATGGGGTTTATCCTGCTTTCATGCACAGGTTGTGAAGAAACAAGGCTTCCCCAGTGAATGTGGGGGTGAAACTGTGGCTCTACAAGTACCTTTCATGATTCTGAAAAAGTCATTTTCTTTTTTCTGACTCCAAAAAAGTCTACTTTTCTGACCTAGATAAGTCAAAACATTCAATCCCACTCTTAGGTAAGTGGTGACCCACTGAAAATAAAAAAAAAATAAAAAAAAAAGTCAGGACTGAGAGTGCCTAGGCCAAGGTTTGGGCTCAGAAGCACATATTGCTGCTAGAATTAAAGTTAGATAAGTTGGGTGACATCAGGCTTCCACAGAGCCCACAGAGAACTGGAATTTGTGAGGGAGACAGCAACAAGCAGCCAAACTGGGAAAGTGTTTGGAGAGTGTTGAATCTTCGTTTGGGGATTGCCATGAGAAAAGACACACTGTGGTAGATGAGAAATAAATCAGCAGCTGGCAAGTGAGCAAATAATAGTTTCTATTTGTTATTTTACAGCATCATGGATTGCATTTGCAAGAAATAGCAACCCAAGATTTAAAAGCCTTTAGATTGTCTAACAGGCAACAATGTTTTCTGAGGACAGACAAGAGAATAGAGATGATGCAGAGTAAAATAAACCCATCCTTACCGTTCCAGAAGATGGGGTGGCAAATTGTTGTTAAGGCAGCTCCCAAATGAAGATTTCATATGAGCTGCTGCATTTAGTAGTCCTTTGAAACAGAGCTTTTCTGTCCCCTTTTTTGTCCTTTATACTTTTGGCCTGTCTACCTCCCTTCTTACTGTTGTTTTTAAACAATATTTTATATAACCTCTTCTACAAAAACCCTTTCCAGGACTATCTCTTTTGTATTTCTCTGTTATTTTTACTTGTCCTAGGAGTAAGGAAGTTATTGGTGACCACACTCAGGAAATGCTTTTACCAGACTGCTTTTTTGAGATTTCTTTTGCAACAAAAAAACTCAGGGAAAGTCACCCATCCTTTTGGGTGACTGAGATGTGACTTGACTTCTAAGTTTTCCTGGTACATTTGAGAAGGATGAGAGGCAATGCAACAAGTGCACATCAACTCATGAAGCATGAGACTCTCAAGGTAAAACATGCTATACTTTCAGATTTTAAGAGGCAATATTTCCCATCCTAATTCATGTACTTAATTCTGTACCCAGTTAGCCCTTAGGGAGAGAGAAAAATACTTAGCATGGCAGAATGACACAAGGAGCTCCACAAAGGCATGCTTGTGCCTAAATGCTGTTCCCAAAAAACACAAATATAGTGTTTTATGCATATTGAGGGACATTATCTGATACACTGCAAATACAAAATAACAAACTGGTTGCCATTAGGCAAATTTTCACTCTATTAGGATGATTTAAAGTGATGGTCAAGTTTTGATTTTCTTCTTGATATGCATCAGGAGTAACTCTACTGAAGGCTGTAATCCCATGCCAAAGTGGGAATTTACACAGAGTATGAGTCAATAGTGTTCACTTAGAGCAGAAGTTTAGCTCTTCATGTCTCTATGTAAAAATCCCCCAAAAGCAGGTAGAAGGTAAAATCTGAACTTTTGAAGATACACTGAACTAATGATTCATGTGTAACTAACTCAAACATTTAAAAAAAAACGTGATGAATTGAGGTCTCAAAAGACTTGTCAGGTAAATTAAGGCAATTATTTTGGTTTGCTTGAGAATGCAGATCAGGCAGTGACAGGTCAGCACAAACCCAATAATATAGGAGATCTTGTGACAAATCCTCAGGGAGACAGAAGCATTAAATTTAGATGGTGGACAAAAGAATTAGTTACATTAGAGTAATTGAGATCAATTGGAACATCATGTCCTTTCTTGAGTCACGGTTTGTCTTTCAGAACAATTACTGTTTTATCAGTACTTATACCATAATATACTTAATCAGGGATTAAGATAAGAGCTTCAGAGCTTCATATGCTTAATTGAGGTGATATAAAGTCTGTACTGGAATGTTTCTTCATGGAAAAAAACCCTGAGTTTTGTGTTGCATCAGCTCAACTGGTCATGAAAGAAAATACTTGTTTAAAAACTAAACTGCTCCTAATCATATAAAATAAGAGCAGGCAGGCTAAAGTTTAGTTAAGAGTATAAATAATTGAAATCTTGGCCTTACGTCATGATGATTTCCCTGCCCACAATCCCTATAAAGTATTCTTAGCCCTGCAACACAAGTAAAATATTTTCAGATTTACTTACTTGCTTATTTTTATTTTTATTTTTATTTTTATTTTTATTTTTATTTTTATTTTTATTTTTATTTTTATTTTTAATATTTATATTTATATTTATATTTATATTTATATTTATATTTATATTTATATTTATATTTATATTTATTTATTTTTATTTTTTTAGTTTTTATTTTTATTTTTTAATATCTGTGGTTTTTTTCCCTATGGAATTGGGCAGAGCAGAAATTCCCCAAAAAAAATTTTCAAGGAAAAAGTTTATGGTCAATATTTGTAAAAAAATATAAAAATAAAAAAATAGGAAGAAGTAGGGAGACATTTCAAAGCTGTTGAGCAAATTCACTTTGTTGAATTTGTAGGGAGTTTATTCCCCCTGAAGTAAATGGTTTTTTTAGCACACTTTAAAAAAAAACAACAAAAAAACCCCACAAAAAACAAAACCAAACCACAACCTATGCCATTTATTTGAGCTAAAGCACATCTTTTGTGGGTTCTATTCAATTCAGTAGTTTTATTTCAATGAGAAGACAGAAAGTTTTCTTTCCTCTATTTCTCAGACTGCATCTACTGGAAGCACAAATAATCTCATGCATAGCAAAAGGTTGAGACAAGGACTATGGCAGAGATGAGAGGTGACAAGAGGCTTTTTCCTTGCCTGTCTCTTTGGAGTGACCTGTTGGACAAGTAAACACAACCTTCACAAACTTGATGCTGCTTTGATATGAGACAACCAAAAAAAAAAATCCCAGGCACATTTGTCTGCCCTTGCCTGTCCCTCCTCAAAAATTCACAATATCTCTGCCTGGAATGAAAGACAGAACAAACCTGGACAAGCACAAATTGGTGGAGAAAGATGCAGTTCATACAACAGAAGCAAACGTGTGAGAAGTGAAAATAAAATCCCAACAAAAAAAAAAATCACAAAAGAGCATGAACTTTACAAAACCAGGTAAAATAAGGAAATGTCAGGTGTAAACTTTGATATAATCTTAATTTGACTTTGCCACATACAGAATAAAATTGCCTTTAAACTTAGTTTAAGTTCATGAGTGAGAATAAAGTTCAAACCCAATTTGCTACCATTTTATAATTAATTAAATACATATTAACAAGCCAGTAGTGAACAATGTTTAAAAATTTGCTGTTTTGAAGTAACTGAAGCATGAATATGATTTTGCTGCCTCTAGACTAGTGAATGATAAATAGTTGCTCCCAATCAATGAAGCTCATTTGAATGTGGAGTAAATATTTACATCTGAATGATGAATATCTGAAAAGCAGATTTACCATGGAAAGCATTATAGACTGTTAATTGCAGCACTATTCAAGTTGTCACAGAAGTAACATAAATTACGCATTTCAAAATGAAAAGACAGTCATTTTTGATGCTTCTTTTAGAGTAATTTACTATAAACATTATCATTTCTTACAGCAAAGCAACATGGAAGAAGAAATATGATGGTTGTGATTAATTGCTCTAAAATTATCAGTGGACAGGGTTTCATCACAAAAAATAGATGTCTTTTCTTGCTGATGAGATGAAGTCAAACATTAGTAAACAAATCCATTTCCTTTACTATTAGCATGGAGATGGAGAGGCTGAAAATGATGAAGGGCAACTGCAGATTGTTCAGTGTCTCAGAACAGAAAAATTGAAGTCCCCTTATCTTCCAAATATTTTTAATTAGCCAAGTAGAAACCTAATGGGGTCTTTATTTATTAAAAATATTTCTTGCCTTTTTCTAGAAAACACACTGGTTTTGGTACATTTGTTAATATTAATGTACCTTTGGAGCATCTCATGCCGTGGTCTCAATTTGGCATATTAACTTTTTATATTCTTGCTGGTTTTTTCCACCTGGAATTGGTGCTTAAAGGCCATCTTCCACCAGTTTTCACTCATGTATGGCAGGTCATTTTAAACTCTAGAACTTTCATCCTGAATGCAAGTTTTATTTTCAAAAATACCATGTCACTTTAAAAGTAGCTTAAACCAGAAAAAAAAATTTGAAAAATAAATAATAATAATAAACAAATAAATAAAAACAACAACAACAACAATAATAATATAATAATAATAAATAAACAAATAAATAAATTAAAACAACAACAACAACAACAACAACAACAACAACAATAATAATAATAACTATAATAATAACTATAATAATAACTATAATAATAACTATAATAATAAAATATTGAAAAGGTCCAACTTCTTTCTTTGGTGAGAAAAAGGAACTATATTACACCTGGAATTCAACTTAGTCACAAATTCCTTCTGTGAAAAATCTGCACTTTTCAGGTTAAAAATTCTGTTATGAATTCTGGAAAAAAAAAAATAATAGAAACATGTTCAAATTTTTTTTCTTTCTCTTTTTTCAGAAAGATTATAAAAAGCCTGGATCTAATGAATACCATAATTATGTTACACATTTAATTTGAATATCTTCTGAGTTCAAATCAACAGCATCTGAGAAAGAACAGAATCTCCAAGTCTCCAGAAACTTGTACAGAACAGAAAAGAGCAGATCTGGAAAAATACTTCTGATCTGTTTGAAAGGAAGGCTCTGGCAAAGGAAGGCATTGGAGCACTATTACTGTTTCTAATAAAAAGATTAATCTTTAAGTGAGGTCACTTATTGCCACTTGGGAAGACAAGATGAAAACACATGAGAAATCATTCTGAGCAGAAATAACTCCCCCTTTTCTCCAACTGGAATATGATAGAGGTTTTGGGGATTCTCCTCAGCACTGCTCCATCACATCTGTCCACTTTGATTAACCCACACTATTTATAAATGTAGTCAGGTTTGAACCACCTCAGCTCCATTCTGACCCACAGACACAATTTATCACCATTTATGATAATTTATCACCATTTATCACAATTTATCACCATTTATCACAATTTATCACCATTTATCACATTGCCCTTGCATGCTTTGCTTCACTGTAGCTACTAAACAAATGCCAATGTCCTAATAATTCTGGCTTGCACGGAGGATAAGCATCTTTGTTTTATTTTATTTTTTTTGCCATGCTTTTCAGCTACAATCAGAAACATAAAAAGGGAGTCTGTGGTTACTATTGAGACAATGCCCAGGTACTTTGCCTGACTTCAAAGTGAGAAGGCTTTTGTCTCTTTTATCTCATTTGTTACCAGCCTGATTTAAATGATTTCATGTTGGTGGAAATGCAATAGAAATGGCATTAGCTGGAGCTTGTGGTCCCAAGTACCCAAGATAAGGCAGCAGTTTATCTCCCAGCCAGAAGAGCATTTCAACACATTTCACACCCTCACTCTTGTAGTTCCTGTTAAAAGTGCATGACTTTGTGGGTTATCAGTGTGAAATGGTATTCAATGAGAAAAATGAAGCATTTTTATTCACTCATTCATACAGTATTTTTATTCACTTATTCACATGAAGAGCAAGCACTATTGGGAAATAACTGTTGCACTATATATTCTAATATATGACAAGTTCAAGAAAAGCTAACCAGGGTCAGAATATCAGGAAAACAGAACTAAATCCACTGTTTTAATGGTTTCTCATGTGTTTTCATCTTGTCTTCCCAAGTGGCAATAGGTGACCTCACTTAAAGATTAATCTTTTTATTAGAAACAGTAATAGTCCTCCAATGCCTTCCTTTGCCAGAACCTTCCTTTCAAACTGATCAGAGATATTTTTCCAGATCTGCTCTTTTCTGTTCTGTACAAGTTTCTGGAGACTTGGAGATTCTGTTCTTTCTCAGATGCTGTTGATTTGAACTCAGAAGATATTCAAATTAAATGTGTAACATAATTATGGTATTCATTAGACCCAGGCTTTTTATAATCTTTCTGAAAAAAGGGAAAGAAAAGAAATTGAACATGTTTCTACTATTTTTTTTTTCCAGAATTCATAACAGAATTTTTAACCTGAAAATTGCAGATTTTTCACAGAAGGAATTTGTGACTAAGTTGAATTCCAGGTGTAATGTCCATTGCCAGCTTGTATTTGGGGTAAAGTTGGGATGGCACCAAACCACCGTCCGTAGAGGACAGTCCTTCAGAGACAGGAGTGACTTTCAGCTGTGGAAAGATGCTGCAGAGTTCATGAGCTGAGGCTGAGCTGCAGCACCACTGTGATATCTCCTAGGACATTCTGGAGCCCAAGACAGGACATTTTGGAGCCCATTTTGGGTCCAAGAGAGTGGCTGACAGTACCTTGTGTCTGATACCCCACAACTCCTACGAGGCTGTGACTTTCCTCTATGGTCTTAATAAGTCTGCTAGTGGCAAAAATGTGATTAAGATCTCTGAGATCACTCTTCAGATCCCTGACTTTCAAACAATACAAACTAAAAACAGCCAAGAGTTTGAGTTTTTCCCACTCTGATGTGCCAGATATTTCATTACTGCACAAGAAGGCAGAGCAATAGTCCACTGAGCTCTGAATATGCAAACCCACAGCCCTGTCTTCATCCCAGTCTTCCTAATTCTCATGTTCTACCATTCAATTTTACACATTTGAGAAGAACAGGCTGTTGGAGGAAAGGAATTAATGAGGCACAGGTACAGCACTGATGATTTCATCAGGGTCATCAAGTTGCCGTTTAATTTATGGCACAAAAGTTATAAATAACATTTAAAATTATTCCTTTTATTTGATTAATCTGTCCAGTCTCCTCTCTTTTTTCTTCTTTTGAGTTCATATATATATGTATATGAAATTATATTTATATATATATATATATATTTATATTTATATATATATATACAAAATGTATATATGTATATCACACAAAATGTAAATGAGGGGAAAATAAGAAGTAGGTGAACATTAGTTAAGAATTATATCTAAAAATGAAGTTAGGGCCACATTATTTTTCTCTAAATATAAGACTGCTATACTTTAGGCTGTTAGGTGTTTTGGCCAGAACATAAATAGTGTGAACTATAGGTTAGGGGCCCTCAGCAAACAAGAAAAATATAAGTGATGATTTTGTCCTTTTCCCTTGGAAAGCAAAGGATGAAACTCACTACTACAGAAGAAAAAGAAAAAAAAAGTTCAAGTTGTGTTTGGAAAATGAAAAATGAGATTGAAAATTACATGCCAGAATAGAAAGAATTAACAGTTCTGAGGTCTCACATTACAAATTTTTCTTTTGTACATAGTCTAGTAAATCACAGTGGGAGCCTTGTAATGAGAAAGAGGTGTCAGATCAAATCCACCCTGTTTCCAGAACTATGTATCACTTTCCTAGAAGGGCCACCTATTTTTTTTTTTCCCCCAGGCTGAAAAGATATGCTCTAGTTGTTTTTTTTTCCTAAACTCCTAATTTAATTCATGCCAAGAAGCAGCTGTTGGCTTACAAAATGTACTGCTGTTTGAGTTCAAGTTCTTCTTTCACTGCTATGCCTAAGAGTGCCAGAGGAAGGCAGAAGATGAACATATTTTCTACATCAAATTGTAGTAAAAGCATTGGTGACTACTCCACAAACAAGTTCTGAATAATCCATAGGTTGTGTGTTCTTAAAATTAAGAACTATATACAAAATATAAATTTCAGCCTTGAAAAGAAGTTAATCTGCAAAATGATCAAGACTAAGAAAGAAGAACTAATTACAACAGGAAAACAAAATTTCTTTGCCCATGTAATGCATTTTAAACTTCAGATATGTGTCTGCAAAGACATCACTGTGCCCTGTGTACAGTGGTATGTCAGCTTACAAATGACAGGGTGTTGCATGGGGTGACACCTTATTATGGGGAAAAACAACTGTGCTGTGCCTGTGTTGACTGGACTTTAATTTTATATCATTGACTGAGGAGTAAAAAGGCTTTTACATCGTGGAACTGATTTATAATTGACAATAACACACTTGTCCACTGATACAGAATTTCCATGGCAAGTCACTCTGCTTCTCTGTGATGATTTTACAGTGAGTTAACACAGTTCATAATTTTACAAAAATATTTAGGAACCTGTTGCTAAGGTAGCACAATCAAAGAACACAGATGAGGTCTTAATTGCAAAAAAAAAAGGAAAAAAATCCAAAGCAAGCCATCAAAAAATAATTTTTAAAATAATTGTTGAAGGATATAAAAATTCCCACCCCTGATTTGTGCAGGCAGCTGACACAGTTAGGTGGGGTTGTGCTGGATAATGTTAATGGGGATGATCTCAGAGGAATCACCTGTTTCAGACAGCATTCAGTAGAGAACACTCCTCTCTCTGTTAGTCCCACTTGCAGGAGCACACTGAGAGAGGCAAACTACCTGATTTCATTTCCAAAAGTACTCCTGATCAGAAATTTGGAGGAGGCAAGGGGAAAAAAAGTATCAGCAGTGTTTTTTATAATGTGTCCTTCACCCATGCTTTTGGGAAACAGCTTTCAAACATGACCTTGTCCCAGCTATTTGTGGCTGCTATGGAAAAACTCTTCCTCACTCTACAGCATCCTGAATAAACCATCTTTAAACAGCATTTTTTGCCACTCCAAGTGGCATGTTTCCACTTCTCAGGATTGAAGGTATAAAATATCAGAATGTAAAAGATGGAGGGAACATGAAGTCTTTTACCTGAATTCTTTTAAATGGGATCAGATATGTCATAATAAGCTAAATACAGTGGGCTGCAGTGATTCTCTTTCTGAATATAAACATGCAAAATCCTTAGAAGGGAACAAGGTATTCTTTCAGTGCTGATAGCTGTGCTCACTTTAAATGCTCTCTCTAAATTGTGGCACTCTATATTGCATGAGGCACAAAGCTGGATGGGCAGAGAGGTGGATTGCAGATTGGATGAAAACTCAGAAAATTCAGAAATGGACCAGAGTCAGTCAGAGACCAGTAACCACTGGTGTACCTCAGGATCCAGTCATATTTAAAATAGAATCACAGAATCATTTAGGTTGGGAAGGACCCTTGAGATCATTGAGTCCAGCTCAGAACCCACCACTAAACCATGTCCCCAAGTGCCACATCTTGGCTTGAAATGACCTACAGGCATCATGACTGCACCAGTTCCCTGGGCAGCCTATTTCAACCCATGACAATACTTCCAATTAATTTTTTCCCCCTTAATATCCTGTCTAAACTCCTCTGGGTCAGCTTGAGGATCCTTCTGCTCTCCTCAGCCCTCGTGAGGCCAGTGGACTGCTGTGTCCAGGTCTGGTGTCCCCAGCTCTAAGAGAGATGTGGAGATACAGAGAAAACCCAACCAAGGGCCACGGTTCTGATCAAGGGCCTGGAGCCTCTCTCCTGAAGAAAGGCTGAGAGCTGGAGCTGTTTATATATTAAAGTTACAGAAAACTACATTTTACTTGGACAGATTATGTGTTCTTTTCTTTCAGCATGCTCTGGTCTCTCTCTCTCTGCACTTTCTGGAACACCCTGTGCACCTAAACCCAGTGGACAAATCTCACAGGACTTTTTCTGGATATGAATTAGTTAATTAGTATCTGCTAAAGCCCTGCTCATGGTGGTTGGGCTTTTCTGTTTTTTTTTCTTAGCTGACAAATGATATGATCAGAGATAGTATTTTTTTTATTAACACTAATAATTTTGAAACATAAAAAACACAGTTTCTGTTACAACATTTTAACAAATTTTTAACAATATTTTAACAAATCCTGGGGACAGATTCCTGGATCCAGCTTGCAGGAAAAAGCAATATTTTACTTGTAAAAGCATGGATTATTTAGTACTTCTACCAAGGACCTTACAGTGGATGCTTCTACCACTGACCATTACAGAGCCCTTAAATGGCTCTACCTGTGAGCACAGCCTCCTGGCACTGAACTGCTTAAATTCTATTTGATGTACCTCTAACTCCTGTACATATATTCAATGTATTTCATGTATTATTTTCATAATAAATATATCCTAGGTAAAACAAAACTAAGAAAGACCTTCTAGGCTACAATATTACACCAAAGGCTCATGGTCTGTCACAAACCTACCTGGTTCTGTTGTCCTGGGAAGTTTTCCTTGGGAACCACTGTGTCATCTGTAAGGATTTTTAAATTGTATGTCATTCACCTTAATTTCCACCCCCATGTTGTCATTTTCATGATTAATACATTTCTCTTCTCTTTGAAGATGCTTCATTATTTTTTAGTTAGATTAGTCATTCCTGTTGGAGTGACTAAAACCAATGACTAAGAGCATAGATTATTCTAAAAATAAGAAAATACAACATTAATTACCAGGCAAGAAATTAGTGTTTATAGATTTTTCACTCTTCCTTTTTACATACTTAACACTTTCCCAGCTTCAACAAATCTAAATGTACTCAGTACTCAGTTCTAGAATATTTACTTCCAAGAGAAAATAGATGGACAAGTGTGGGAATAATCATTGTAAAAATGATCAATGATTTAAGGAAAATGGAACTACAGTAGTCAGAAGATGTAGCAAACTGTAATTTTGAAGTCAGCATTTCTATTTACTTTGAGTTTTGCTTTGTGTAATGTACGATTGTGTCCAACAGAATGTACCACACATTTCCTTGAAATCAATTTCTATATTTATATTGAAAAGGCAAAAATCCTCGAGTTCTTTCAAGGCCTGTAGATACATCCAGGAGGTTTGGTGCCCTGCCCAATGTGAAGGTTTACCACAATAATGCAGAGGATTGCCACAATAGTGCAGTTTAGGCTGCTATTTTTGAACTCAGGCAATGGCAATGTCAATTAATGGTTTAAAGAAACACCATTCTGCACCAAATGGGGGTTGGATAAAACTTTGTGAAAGCTCAGAGTTCAACAGCAATGTTTACTCTACTACTTACTGTATAGATAAAGCCTACAAGAGAAAATTGGTTACTTAATCAATGTAAGATAACTCTCATGGAGAGCAGGGATACAGATAAATAAAAGTGCAAAGGGTTAGAGAGACATTATTACATTACTATTTTTATTTTCATTTTTATTTTTATTTTCATTTTTATTTTTATTTTTATTTTTATTTTTATTTTTATTTTTATTTTTATTTTTATTTTTACTTTTACTTTTATTTTTATTTTTATTTTCATTTCTATTTCTATTTCTATTTCTATTTCTATTTCTATTTCTATTTCTATTTCTATTTCTATTTCTATTTCTATTATTTATTATTATTAAATTATTTTTACATTGTTATTACATTGTTATTACATTGTTATTACATTATAACCTTCTTCTTCTTCTTCTTCTTCTTCTTCTTCTTCTTCTTCTTCTTCTTCTTCTTCTTCTTCTTCTTCTTCTTCTTCTTCTTCTTCTTCTTCTTCTTCTTCTTCTTCTTCTTCTTCTTCTTCTTCTTCTTCTTCTTCTTCTTCTTCTTCTTCTTCTTATTATTATTATTATTATTATTATTATTATTATTATTATTATTACAATCCCTGGGGTTGTAGAGTGGCCAAGGAGGGGAGGGAACCAGGGGAGGGCAAAGCACCACCAGTGGTTTGAGTGTGTTCTTGTGGTTCAGAGCAAGATTAGTTTTCTACTTAACATTAGGTCAGTCAGGGTTGGATTCAAGCTAAATTACAAGGTCACACAAAGATTTGGTGTAGTCAGAGCTGAGCCTGTAACAGCAGAGTTCATTAATATATCCTGATTGAAGGAGAAAACTCAAAGTGGACAGTTGTTTAGACAGTGGAGGGGTTTCACTGTTGTTCCTTTACTATTTTCTATTCATGCACTCTTAGAAATATCCAGATACTTCTTTACAAATTGATTATTAATATAATTATCAATTATTTAATCCAATTAATTTTATATGTTTTATAATAAAATAATCTATTAATATGCTTTTCCTCTTATGTTTATTCCACCACAACAAAGCAAAATTAATATTATAATAGTGCTTCAGGCATCACTTAGATCACTTAGAAATTAGAACCCTGCAGCATCATGTGCTGCAGAAAAGCAGGAACAGTGCTGATCCTGGAGTAGTTAGAGACAGCAAAGTGAAAATGAAGAGCAAAACTAAATAGTGAGAAAAATATGGCAATTTAACAGGAAATACAGCAAACACTTTCTGTGCTTACAATTTCCTGTGTCAGTCACAGGGGAAGTACCAGGGCAAGAAAAATTAACTGGTTTGACTGAGAAGTACCCAGAACCTGTTCCCAGCTGAGAGAAATGAGGCCAAGAGAGATGATCAGAGACAGAGAAATCTGCCAGAACAGTAAATGCAGTAGAATAACTACCTTAAACAAATTTTTTTGGTAATAAGATCCAATTTCATTCAATGCAAATGTCGAGGTAGAAATGATAGGAGAAGAAACTATTCCTGTTGAATGACCATCTAAAATACCTAAAACATAAGATTACCATCTTCTACCATTTCTCCTCTGAGTGAAGGATTAAGAAGTTATAATACATAATTCATCTTTATTCATAACATAAAAATCTATAACATAATAAAATATTTTGAAATTCAATGTCTGGGTATGGATGAAATATCCATAGTAGCATATTAGAAAATATGTGATAATAATAACATTATCAATTTTCTTTTCACATAATAAAGCACTGGAATTTGTTTTCCCCCTTTTTTTTTTGGCAAGATGTATTTCTTATAAAAGTTTTTGTACTATGTAACTCCATTAAGCTTTGTGAAAGGACTTTTTTTTTCTTGCACTGTTATTTTTTAGTTTTATAACTTCATTAAATTATCTTTTATATTGACCTTAATATTTCCCCAATTTCAGGCCTCACTAGGAGGGCACTCACAGCCTTTCATATCCACCACTAATTATGTTTAATTAATGACGGAAATAAATACAACAGTAACTTTATATAAATAAAATCATCACTGTTATCTGTTTTTAAAAGCCCAAAATGAAACATTGTAGAATAGACCAGAAAATTATAGTATCCCTGACTGAATAATAAATCCATTTCTATTCCTTCTTTTTTCCTATTTGGAATTTCTATGAGCTTTTAAAACTAAAGTGTCCTTCCACAGCTGGACTCCTAAAAGCTTGTACACCCCAGGAACTCTGAAGTGATGCTGCCAAACCCAAGTAAATCAAATTAAATAAGTGGCAGTCTATCATCTATTTTGCATTTTTACTGCTGTATATCAGGAGGATCAAACACCCTTTTCTCCACTTTGTCAAAGCAAATGCAGCCAGTATTTCCTGTGTCTCCAAAGCAAAGATTTCATTCTCAGGGTTTCTACATGCTCTGTGTACTGCACCTGCACAGGAGAGACTGCCTAATCTGCCTCTCCCTTCTGGAATTTATAGTTTATCTTTAAATATCTGTTACTTTTCCCTGTATGCTTAACTAGAATTTTGAAATTAGTCTGATTGGCTGAGCTAAATGATTTTTTACAAAGACACTGGAATTCATTCCCTGCACTAATTAAGCTGGAGCTGGACACTCAGGGTTCTCTTCTTGCTCTGCCTCTCTCTACAGAGAGCAGTACAAAGAGTGGAGGATGTGTCTGGGGGGTTTTACTCTTTGCACTGAGTTTAGAAAGAGGATTAAAGGCAGCAGCAGCATCACTGATGCAATTTTTTGTCCATCAAGGACAAGATCAGTCCACTCCCAGGGACCCACAACACTGCCTCAACCAGCCAGCCTGCCCCATGTGTCACAAAAAAGCTCATCAAGGCTTCTGGCAGCTGCAAGGTTAAAAAAACAAGCAAGGATCAAAATCCAGAAGTGTAGAAAGAGCAGGGAAAATCAAACAGAGTCAGGTGTTGCCTCTGCTATAATCACATTAAATTAAAGACTATATAAATAAAATAGAGATAAATTAGTATGTAGTAGGCTAAGCACTCCAAGGGAAAAAGCAGAAATACAAAGCCAGATTCTATTCCTTCCACACAGGATTAATAAGCAGTGTGGGGTACAGCACAGTGTAAATATTTCCCAAGGGGTGCACCTCTGAGAAGCACAAACTCTGCATCTCAACAAGTCACTGCAAAACAGCTTGAGCAGTTTATTTCCCACAAATATTGGCTTTGTGTTTTCTTGTCTCTATTACAGCCAAAAGACCCTCTGAAACTTTAAAAAAATTCAATTTTCTTACTAACATTTCTGGTAAAGGGAAAGATAGAAAGTGTGAAATTGCAAGAATCTTTAAGCTCAGCTCCCCACACTGAGTATGCACAATTTTAGCTTCATTTTTTTATTAAATTATAACTTTATTTAATAGTTTTTAAATACTTAAAATGTTGTGTAATATACAGAGCATAGCCATCACAAAATATGTTCTCTAATGCCTCTCGACTTTTAATTTAAATTAACTGTAGTGACACCAGACATGTTCTGTTACCTTGAACTGGTTCTACCACGTTTTTTACAGCTCAGATAAAAGCACCTTCACATCCCTGCCTAAAGAAATGAGTCTCCTTCCCAATGCCATGCTCCTCATGGTGTTTCTGCACCAGTGATAATGAAGTTATTTGATGATTCAGGCATTAAAGTTGATGTAACAACTTAGAAGTTGGAGAGCTACTGTCTGAATAACTTGGGATATATTTGGGATATTTTGATAAATCATATTTCTTGCTAAAACGACAGACACCCAGCAGAACAATTGTGTGCATCTCTGTTTAATTATAGAACTCATCATAGGTGTTTGAAGACCAGTGTGCCTTTATTATTTTACCCTGCTCTTAACAGCAGGTAGAGAGCAATAAAGGTAATATCCTAAAGTGGAAGAAAAATTTGTGAATTAGAGATCCCAAAGGTACAAGAAAATTAAAATTAAAATTAAATTTAACATTAAAATAAAATTAAATTAAAATTAAAATTAACATTAACATTAAAATTAACATTAAAATTAAATTAAAATTAAGAATTAAAATTAAAATTAAAATTATCATTAAAATTTGATATTAAAATTAAAATTAAAATTAAAATTAAAATTAAAAGTAAAATTAAAAGTAAAAATAAATTTAAAATTAAAATTAAAATTAAAATTAAAATTAAAATTAAAATTAAAATTAAAATTAAAATTAAAATTAAAATTAAAATTTATTCAGGGAATGTGCTTGAAAGTATAAGCATGTAAAATATTGATTTGTTTTGTTTTGTTCAGTGCAAATACAAAAACTAAAGACTGCTTTTTTCACAAATGGAGCTCCTGAACAGACTGTAATAAAACCCAGTTCTCACACAGAAAGTTCCAATTACTTGTCAGAAGAAACTATCAGACAAATCAAGTCAGATCCTAATTTTTCTGCAAGAAAAGGAAAGACATTCAGTAAAGGGTCTGCACTTCTGGTCTATAAAAATGCAGATCTTGTTACTGTGAATTAGAAAATGGGCACACTGTCTCTTTTTTATAAAATTTATATAATTTATATTATGTTATTTTTATTTTTTATATTTCTATTTACGTGCTGCTCATTCAGCTGGACTTCCTAATCTCAGGTGCAAAGATTGTACTCACACAGGACACACAGGAATTGATCAGTTTTCACAAAGAAATATCACCCTAATAAAAAACTAAAAACCTGCAACACTGACATCTCTGTGCTGTTCACTGGAGTTAAAACCAAACATTCCACAGTCAGCTGGAATGGAAAAAAAAACATTCTTTAGGTCAAGATCTGCAGAAGATTGGTTTTATCAGCTGAAAAATCAGATTTCCAGACAGTAATTCATGATAGGTCCAGTGAACCTTTGCAATCAGGAAATTCTGCTGCTGAATGGAAACGAGAGCTCCAGGGACACAGCTGACACCAGCATGATTTTACTGAGCAAGAACTCAAATCTCAGCTCTGACATGTGGGCCATAGGTCACCTCATACTCTGGACAGTTCCAACAATTAAAACAAAGTGCATTAATATAACAGGATTATTTAGAATGAATCAGTGAAATGCTGTTCCCCTGATTAATCTGTGTTCATGCTTGCTGGGTATTCTCCTCCCTTGTAGCTCCAAAATTCCCAGCAGGACAGCAATCAGTCTAGTTAGATCTCACAGGTGTACAGATTAATAATTATGCAGATGGTGGTAAATATTGTGTAGTTCTATTTGAAAGAAACATATAATTTTAAATAGTTAAATGGATATAATTTTCTTTGCTAAATTAAATAGCTTAAATTTTTAAAAAACTGACACAGCACTTCATGACAGGTTTTTAGAACCCATACAATGATGTGTTTTAAAAATTCTCAACCTAACTTTAGTAGTTTACTGTGCTTTAGAGCATACCCTTCAGAATTAATATTTTATTTTTTTTTAACTTGGGAGCTCTCTGACCCAGTTCTTCAAGGAGAGCTACAACAGCTCTATATCAATTTGTGCCCAATGTAGATAAAATGTGTTCTATTCTCCTTTTAATCTTCATGTTTATGTTGGGTCAGTTCCTCTTTGTCTCAATAGTCACCATCAGCCTCCCCAGTCAGTTTTTCACCTCTGAGCACCTGCATGTCCTGCAAAAGTGAAAATTTCTCCATCTCCTAAAGAAAATCTTGTCAAGGAATCTGTCAATTTACTCTGTTTCACCCTTACCACTGTTCCCTAAATCTCAAAGGCTCATTCAGTCCTTCATTCTTCCATGAAGACTGCCCCCAGCTGTAGCACCTAATATTTTATTCTAAATCCTCACACTTTCTTAACAAGACAACCAACTTCATCAGCTTCATCTTACAGAGGTCTTATTCTCACCTCTGTAAAGCTATCCCAGGCAGCTGCACAGATATTAAACACCACTGAAAAATCTCTCCACAATCTGGGGTTAAATCTGGGACTGGTTACAAGCCCTGAAAATCCACCCAGCATCTGGACCTGCACAAAGTCTACCCAGAAGAATGTCTGATTTATTATTGTTTTAATACAGTTATGCATTTACATAAGTGATTTACATTAAATCACAAAAAGGCATTTGAATTCACAGACCTGTTTTGCAATGAATTTATATCTCTTTTACCAGAGTTTTGAAATATGGTGAAGAGTGAGCTCAAATGTAGGTCAGTGTAATAAAGAAGAAAGAATTTTAATAGGTTTTGTCAAAAGTTCTAGGATTTTTCTTTATAGCAAAGCATACTAAGTAGGTTTGGTAAAGAAAAGGTATCAAATTTGCACATTTGCCTTTTATGAGAGCTGCATTTGAAATGTCTCATAGAATGATAGCTTGCCATAAAAACAAAAATTGCTTGCTCAAAGTGGTCATATTTACCAGTTACACCTCTGGACTAAACCCTCAGTCTTTTACATTTATAGAACTGTAATAAAACTAGATATAATAAAACCAGCTGCAGGCAGCAGAAAAAATTAGAATTACATACTCCATTTTAAATCCCACAAATGCTCTCAATAACCCTTAGAAAACTGAATACTCATCAAGAACCCAAAGTTTACAAATTGCAATATAACCCAGAAAGAGATTGAAAAACAATTAGGTTTTATTTTGAAGAGGCTTTAATATTAAGGAACATTTTCTGGAAAAAAATGCACAAAGAATCCATGTCCAGATGACAGTAGCAGAGCTGAAATAATAAACCCCCACCCAGGTTTCCCTGACTGAAAAAAAAACCCCAAAAAATTGTCCTAGATCTAAATATTGTGGTTGATTTTACTGTAAAGGGAGTGAGAACTCCCTCTAAACAAGTACCTGAAGGATTATTATTCTTCTAATGACAGTTAAAACTCTAAACCTAAACCCAGCTCCTAACATAAACCATGAGCCCTAGCTGTAACTCTAATCCTAATCCTAACCTCAAAATCGAACTCCAACCCAAAGCCTAACCCTCACCCTTAACCTAACCCCTACCCAAAGCCTAAACCTAACCCCAAAGCCTAACCCTAACCCCAACCCTAACCCCAAACCCAACCCAAAGCCTAGTCCTAACCCCAACCCAAAGCCTGAACCTATCCCTAACCCAAACCCAAAACCTAATCCTAACCCCAACCCAAAGCCTAACCATAATCCATACCCCAACCCAAGCCTAACCCTAACCTAAACCCAAAGCCTGAACCTAACCCTAACCCCAACCCCAAGCCTAACCCTAACCCAAACCCAAACCCAAAGCCTAAGCCTAACCCAAACCCAAAGCCTAACCTTAACCCAAACCCAAAGCCTAACTCTAACCCTAACCCTAAACCCAGCCCAATCCTAGCCTTACACTTGACCTGTAAGCCTGGCCTACCCCAGGTAGTTTAAAGTGCAGGTTATAGTCTGTCCTATGAGAAATGAAGGCCAGCAAGACTTTTCTCTCTTGGCACCTTCTCTGTGAGCATCAGGCTGTTGTAGCAATCCCTGGACATATCCATTTTGGAGGTGATACCCTCATTTCCAGCATGGCTTCCTGAAAAACTAGAAAAAGACATTTTTTTTTCCATAGGAAGGAAAGTGCTCAGGGTTAGGTGTTTGAGGCAGAGATCTTAGGCTGCCCATGGGAGGGAGGTAAAGGTGGGCAGCAGATTTATGGCTCGTAACATTTAGTGTGATAACAATCTTGGACATATTCACCACCAAGTTTTGGTGGTGGGGCTCTTAAGAGTGTTTGGAAAGTCTTTCCAGTGGGAAGGGCAGCAGCTGTGCCCAAACATTTCAGTGGCAGTGGAGAGGCTGCCCAGAGGAGGTGAATGCCAAGAAGAGCTTTCTCTCCTGGTACTTTCAGTGTTGGAGCAATCTCCAATATTTGATATTGGAGCTCAGCTGGTGGTGGCAGAACTGGGGTCCTGAATGGGGATCATCACTGTGATGGAATTAAAGTGAGAGACAAAGGCACAGCCTTTTTCTTGGTGCACAGTTTGTCTGGCATCTTCTGGAGCACCAGAGAGAAAACACAGTTAACTTGTTGCTCTAATGGTTTTAGATTACTGGTTTTAAATTACTGGTAGCAAGCAAGTAATATGTTCATTTATCTAGACATTATCTAGACATTGGAACACCTCTGTTTAATTTAATGTTCTTTCCAAGATCATACTTCCCACAGGAATTACAGTGGGGAAAAAAGTATTTGTGCTCTACTGTGTCCAGATCAATTATTGGAGGATTGGAAGAAAAATGACAATGAGAATGATCTTAAATTGAACTCAAAATTCACTAATATTTAATAAATACCCTTTTAATTCACCCTTATGATTTGGTGCATTAAAGTTTGATTGCAATACATTTTCAGTCCTGTAGCTCTCAACAGCTCTCAGAAAAAAATCTTATTAAAAAATAGAGAGTATAAAATGCTGAGATCATGTGCCATGAAATGACAGGAACAAAACATGTCCACAGCTCCACGTAATTGTAATTTAAATATGAGATTATCTCTTGTGTTTATCTGTTTAGACTGAACAAAACTGAAATGAAGGACTCCCTGGAGTAAAATAAAACTCTGACAAACAGCAGGTAGGAAGATCATCATCCTGCTGTTCAGCTCTACATTATCTCCCTAGAGAAATCAGAATTATACCAATGGGCTTGTTAAATATCTTTCTAGGCTCAAACTCAAATGGCAATTGAGCAACCACTTTCATTTATACATCTCCCCACTACTACATTCCAGGTTATATTTTTTTTTTCCCTTTAAAATTTTCTATCAGAGAAACTCTTCTACTATTCCAATATGTTTTCCTTTTTATTTTTCTACAAATCTGGATGAATATTTGGGCAGCAAAATCCACATGGTGCATGAAAATTCTGTAATCAATTCAATGTGTTCACTCACCACTTCAATGAGATTGATTTTCTGCAGTGAGTTTTTCAAATAGTTAAGTATATAAATGTATATATATATATATAAACCTGTTATTGTTAAGTACTCTGCTGGTGTTTCTAATAATAACCAGTGAAAATTTCAACTGTATATCAAAACTCTCTCTGCTGGCAGTGAAAAGATTGGCAAGGGTGAGGAGAAACTTGCAGCACTAAGAAATGTCTCCAGGGTTTGAAGAGGTGTTGGTGCCATGACCTGCCCAGAGAAAAGCATTAGGGAGAAAGCAGAGAGCAAGGCTTCAGCTTGACTTATACATCTGTGTATAAATTTGGGCAAACTCATGCACTTCTGGGTAAAAGCAATTATCATTAGACAGAAAATCACCCAGTGTTTCTGTAGCTGCTTCTGCAACTGCTCATTCTTGCTCATAAAATGTAACTGCACGAACAGCCTAGGACAGAAATCTTCAAGTTTTATTAACTAGTGGCTGCTGTTCCACATGTCCTGTTTCCATTTTAACTAGTGTTCACTCTTTTTTTGTGTGTGTTTTAGTTATTAATATTTCTGCTGTTACTATTTGTTTTCTTTCCTCATTTCTGTTTGCAGTAAAGTTTTCTTATCTCGAGATCTTTCCCTTTTGAATTCTCCTCTTTGGCCACCTGTGGGTGGAAGGGAGAGGGGAAAGGGAAAAAACTGAGCAGCTTTTGGTTCTGGAGTCTCAGGGAGGGTGCTACCAATAATTAGTAAAAGAAATAACTCTTTAACCCTAATTTAGGGTATTATTATTTTACTATACATTGGGAATCAGATCCAAAATTTGGGACATTTTTTTTGCCACTAGCATCACTTCAATTCATGGTTTCAATACTACATTTTTAGTGGAGTAGGCATGAAATCCTAGAGAGCAACGTTATTGACTGGGATTTATTTGGATTGCAGAATAATTGTTGGTGATGCAACAGTTTTAACATTTTATTTCCAGTTTCATGTGCATCCCCTACAGGAATGGAAAGGGAAAGGAAAGCACAAGAGATAAATAGGTGTTGACACTTACAGTCATGGCAAACAATTATGCTTTCATTGATAATAAATTGGATTTTGGGGAGTAAAACAAGATATCAAAGTGCACAATGTTTAAGTGTTAATCCCACACACTTTATTGTGCTCTTCTAGTACAGCTGGAAAACTTCTGTATAAAGCAAATTCAAACAACAAATAAAAGCTAAACTTTCCCAACCCCTCTAGGAATGCATGCAGAGAGGAAACACAGCTGTATTTCAGCTAAAAAAAATTAATGCCTGGTCAATTTTATATCTTTGTTGCCTGTAACTCATCTGAAAATTCAAGACTTTTCTATGCTTGTTGGAAGTAGGAATATGTTCAAATAAATACATAGGAGGTAAAGAAGTAAATGAAAATTTTAAGTGGGATATTTTTCCTGAATGTTTTAAAATCCAACTTTAATTTTACCTGAGAATACCTGGAAGTAAATCTGATTTTCAGCTGAGAAATGGAAATCTTATTAAAGGCTATTAAAATAACATTACCTACACTATCTAATCACTGTAGATGATATATATATTATACAAATAATATAATGTTCAAACTCAAAATCAACATAATTGATAATAGTTCTCTTCATCAACAGTAATATTCCACCTGACATTTCATAAAAATTAAGTTCATCTCATTGATGATCATTGATATTCTCTATTGTTTGAACATTTTACTATTTGAATTCTTTCATATGAACTACTCTGACTCTGTCTGGTTTAATTGAAAAATGACATATGATCATAAAGACAAAAAATATTTAGTGATTATTGTTACAGCACCATTTTTTCAGCTGCTGGGAAAATATATTGAATGGCAAGGCCAAGAAGGAATTGTTTGTCTGGAAACAAAGACATTTATTAAAGGATTTGGGATGCTAGCCAGGTCCTTTTCAAATGATTCATGCTTAATTCCTTCAGCAGATAATGATACACAGTATTATTAATATTGCTATTTTGCAGCCAGCTCTAGGGAAAAATTTACTTTTATTTAGCTTGAATATAAAAACAAATTCAGGTAGGGTGGGTAGGTGAGAAATACTATAGAGTAATTTCAAGTTCTAAAGAGTTACATTCTGCTGTGTTTACACATTTCAAGAAATACTCCATACATTCTTTCATTGATTCCCATGACTGCTTTTGTAGATGAAAGCAACAAAGTCAGCAGAAATAGGCCATAATCTTTCATCACATTCTGCTCCCCTTTCAATGATATAAAGCAATTCAACAGGCTTACAATAACATTACTGAGAACAGAATTATTTGGGCTGTTTGCCAACTGCATTTCAAGCTAAATACCAAAGGGTATGTGTTCATATGAAATATAAAATATGAAATATGAATTTCATTCATACCTGAAACAAACCTATTTTACTACTGGGCAAAATATCTCCAATGAAGAGCACGTGGCTGATTTTCATTCAGCATAATGACAGTGATTTTCTGTATCTGTGGATCATATTTGTGGTTAGTATACAAGCACTGCTGTCAAGTTTATTTTTAAATTTAATTAAATCAGTCGTTAATTATCAATTTTTACCCATTTTATATGACTTATAATATATTGCTATACATTTGTTTATAAATATTTATGTTTATATTTATATTTATATTTATATTTATATTTATATTTATATTTATATTTATATTTATATTTATATATATATTTATATTTATATTTGTGTTAAAATCTATATATTTATATAAAATGTATATTCATATCTATATTTATATAAATTTATATTTATATAAAGTTTATATTTATAAAAATATATTTATATAGAAATATATTTATATAGAATTTTATTTATATTTATATTTATGCTTATGTTTATATTTATATTTATATTTATATCTATATTTATATTTATATTTATATTTATATTTATATTTATATTTATATTTATAATTATAATTATAATTATATTTATATAAAATTTGTATTTATAAAAAATATTTATATAGAAATATATTTATATAGAATTTTATTTATATTTATACAAGTATTTATATTTATATTGATATAAGCATTTATATTTATAGAAAATTATATTTATTATATATTATATATTGAAATAATTATATATTATAATGCTTTTATATAAAAAATGGTACTTCTACCTCAGTTTTATTCATGGGAATTCAAGATCTCATTGAGGGATTTTAATTCCTGCAGGGTAATTCACAGATACATACATTCACTGGTAATGAAAATGTTCCATTGATCCTTCATAAATATGGAAGGAGCTATAAATAGCTCATGCTATTGTGGGCATATGTTGTGCCTCCAGGAGAATCTGATTAGATGAGATACTTGGAATAATTCCATGAAACAACAAATTGAGATAATGAGTGCACTGAATAACTAAAGCCTTGCAGACATTTATGGACATTCTAAACTTCATGCACACCACTAATCCCATTTAAATCAAAATGTGCCTTTGCAGAGACAACACGGAGATGCATGCTAAACCAGATATTTTTAGTGTGAATCAACAGTGTGTATCTCTGATCTGAGATGGAAGTGCACTCAAACAGAACACACTCTGTTCAAGTCTGTGCCTGAACCACATCATGAACTCAAATCTCACAAAACCCATTAAGCTGCTCTATATTTTAGATTATCCTTGCTAAATTAGACCTCTCAACGTATTCTAAATTCATAAACAAAGGGATGTTAATTTGTAGATTTTTCAGATTTTGCTAAAACATTCCCAGTCATGGAATTGTAGAAGACATATTCCTAATGTGCTGAATTTCATCTTTTCAATTTCACAGTATTTTTCTTTTATATTTATTTTTTCACTGTTATCTAGTTATCAAATTAAGGTTTCTGTGCTGTGTGTGGAGACAAGAGGGGCAGCCTGCTACCTGAAGCAACAACTTTTCATTTCCTTAGAAATAAAAAGCGAAACAATTGCAGTTCTAAACCTCAAGACACGTGTTTTCCATGCCTACACAGGAATTTAGTGACTGGAAGGTTTATTCTGTTTAGAGAATCAGAAGTATTGCAAGCTGTGTAGAAAACTGAAAATAAAGAGAATACTCTTTTATTCTTATCTATATATAACTGTATTGTATCATATTATATTATATTAATTATATTATATTATATTATATTATATTATATTATATTATATTATATTATATTATATTATATTATATTATATTATATTATATTATATTATATTATATTATATTACATTTTTATATAAATTATAAATTATATATAAATAAATAATTAATTATATAATATTATATATTATATTATTATAATTATATAATATATATAATTGTATTACATCATATATTATAATATATATAATTATAGTATTATATAAATTATAAATTAAATATAAATATATAATTATAATAATTATAATATTATATATAATTATAATTATAATCTAATATCATAAATCTAATATCATAAATATAATATCATAAATATAATATAGCATAGCATATCATAACATAACATATCATAACATAACATAACATAATATAACATAATATAATATAACATAATATAATATAACATATCATAATATAACATAATATAATATAACATAATATAATATAACATAATATAACATAATATAACATAATATAACATAATATAACATAATATAACATAATATAACATAATAATATAATATAATATAATATAATATAATATAATACAATACAATATAATATAATATAATATAATATAATACAATACAATATAATATAATATAATATAATATAATATAATATAATATAATATAATATAATATAATATAATATAATATAATATAATATAATATAATATAATATAATATAATATAAAAGAAAGAAAGTCTTGTCCGTTTTCCTTGTCCCCTAAGGGATAAGGGACTAAAAAGTCCTTTTCCATATCTCTCTCCCTTCAGACACTGGAAGGCCACAATTAAGTCACCCCAAAGCCTTCTCTTTTCCGCACTGAGCAATCCAAATTCCCCCAGCCTTTCCTTGTACACGAGGTGCTCCATCCCTGTAATCACCTTGGTGGATTCCTCTGGACCCTCTCCAGAAGGTCCCTGTCCTTCCCAGGGCTGGATGCAGAGCTCCAGGTGGGATCTCAGCAGAGCAGAGGGGCAGGATCCCCTCCCTCATCCTCATGGTCACTCAGCTTTGGGTGCAGCCCAAAGGAAACAACTGGCTTTGATTTAAAACACGATTTACTCTGGTTTTTGGTACCTTGAAATGATCCTAGCAATGATCCACTATAAAGCCATACCTTGAATCTTTCAGGAAGTTCTCTGCCAGCTCTTTACAAACTGCAAGAAGCTGCTCCTCATCCCCTCTCTCAGAGGGGGCCTGTCTGAAAAAGCACAAATCAATGGCACAAATGGACAGGAGAATGTTTTTACAGGCATCACTCAGTGAAAGTACAGGGTTTTTTCCCTATAAATGATTCAGATGAATGACCTTCTGCAACTAAAATTCTCTGTCAATAACATTTACATCAATTCAATGCCTTAACCTCCAAGTCAATATCTTCTATGTCAAGATATTGAAGGATTCCTGAAAGCAATTTAAAATAAAACCTCTCACTGTTAATGTAAAACATTATATTTTTGAAGACAAGAATAAATAAATAATAATATTTTTATTACATCAATGGAAACTTAGCTACTGTGATTGGAAGGAATTTTCTGACTAAAGGAATATTTTTTCATACAGGTCTAAAAGTGTAGCCATTAATTGTCTTTCATGTTTTCAGAGAATACCAATCAAAATGATCAAAAGGAGGCATAAAATAAACAGATCAAGATAAATGGTTTAGAGAAAGCAAAATTAGGGTCTGAGGGTTTTTAATAACAGAAGAAAAAGTAGAAAACATCAAAATAAACTGATTTTGTTTTAGTTGTTGCAGAGGTCAATAATTTGACAAAATTCAAGCTGAAACTGCACAGTTGTGTAAATATCCACGAATTTGATGACAACATTGCAGTAAATTGTTAAGATTCACATTTTAACATTTAGACTCAAAGTAATTTTAATCTTATTAGAGATTTAGTGTGACCTAATCACATTATCCTCTTGCCTGCAGAAGCAACCTTACAATTTCATTTGAAGCACCTAGTTCCAGATACTACCAACAAGCAGAAAACTGATAAACTATATAAAATAATTCTAAAAACACTTTCAAAATTTTTGTAGCTCCACAGGGCAGATAAAAATTTCATAGAACTATGGTTTTGCACAAGTACTAAATATTTTTTTCAAGTATTCCACTTAGTTGAAATATGTAATTGAAGCTGAAAAAAAATAACTGGAGTGTATAGCAAATGTACAAAACAGAAGAGTTTTGTTACTGTGGAAAATTACTTCTCTTGCAAGGGAATGACATCATCATACAAAGTGACATAGAAATTAGAAGTGGCCCTCTAGTTTCATGATGTGCTCCCATTTCTTCAGCAAGTTGTAAAAGACTAGACATGCATAAATTTATATTACTGGATCCTTCTCTTTAGGATTCAGAATAGGAAAATATTTGAGATATAATGGTACAGTTCAAAATACATTTCTCTCTTTTGTGATTTGGTGTTCTCTAAGTCTTTCTCAAAGCTCTAAACACATTTTAAAGATGGACTAAAAAATGAGTCAGCCTGGAAGAAAAAACTGAGAGTTTTGCCTTGAGTTAACCAGCAGAAGTGATGCACATTCAACAACAGCTCTCAAAAGAGTTACCTGAAATATTTACCTCAAAAGCTTGATGAACCTTTCCAGCATTCTTAGAAATAGAGATAAGGATGAGTTTGTTACAAACATTTCCTTGATTTCTTCCAGTGAGCAACAGAACAGGGGATCTTTGAATCTACAACCTCACTAAAGACTGATCTTTAAAATAATGTTATTTAAAGCAGTTGATGATTTTAATTAACTGCACTATTGCAAACATCTCAGGTTTGATGCTGTATACACAATGATTAAGTCTCCAATAAATCAGCATCTGCAGAGAACACCTCACTATGAAAAATGGTGCAGGACTTAGTTATGGAGGTCTATTTATTTTAATCAGTATCAGCTTTGTCAAAGTGTGACATTTTCTTCAGGCTCTGCAACAGAAATCGAATGAATTATGGGAAAACACAATTCAGTGACTGAATCAGAGCTCAGTTTCAGTGTCATTGCACAAAACTACCAAATAATTTTAGAAATATCACCTTCACCACTAAAGTACACTGAATTTAGTAGCAGGCTGCAAACTGTTGTTGACCTTGCAGGAAACCTGTTGTGCCACACCCAGATGTTTAATTCAGAGAGGAGCTGTGACTCTCCATGTCTTTCCAGAAAAAGCTGTCATCTCCAGGAAGGCACATCATTATTATGAACAGTGCTGTTACCACCACACCCAGCATTTCTGGTTCAAGTAACACAAATGTTTCACTCAAGCTCCAGAGCCACTTCTAACAGCGACTTATTTCACCTGGAGTAATTCACTAGGGGGTTCTGCTTTAGTGAACTGATACAGACTTGTGGCAATGTTAACAGCACTGCTGAGAAAGCACTGCCTGAAAATGGAATTTTTGTCACCTCCACAGGAGCTATATGAAATTGCAGTCATTTCAAAATGGCACAAATTATATATATGTATATATATATATATATATGAGTACTAAGGTAGTGGACAGGTAGTGCTACAGGGTTTACATGTGGTTTATGTCATGGCATTCATCACAGGACTTGAAATGTATCAGCCTTCATTCTTGAAATACTGATTCTTTCTTGATTTCTTCATTCTTGATTTGTGGTATCAACCACAAATCCCCAAATTTTTCAGGTGGCAGTAGGAATTTTTCTAATTTATTTTATAGATTATCTTTGTTCAATAGAACTCTTTTCTGGAAGAGATTTGTATTGAGGGTTTCAGAAGAGCCTCTGTAGCCTTCATTTATTTGGTTTTATGCTTGCTTTAACCTCTTACACATGAAAAGGTGGCAGAGTTGAAGACAGCAATTACAGCTGAACAAATATAATAAATTAAATACAAGTTGAAGCTCTTGTTCAACTAGTAAATTTCAGTCTAATATTTGGAAACTTAAACAAATTAAAGGTCAGTGACTATTCAGCTAGGCTAGAAAATCCCTAGGGAACCACACATTCTATTCCAGCAGAGACAACCACCAAACCTTTCATATCATCTGACCAC